>NC_083813.1:5705659-5798551 GCF_015708825.2 Lethenteron reissneri | reverse complement strand
GTTTTTCGTAACCAAGCGGTTGGTAGGATCTCTATTGATTTTGGTATAGCTACCATCCATAAGAAGGTCCTGAATTGTGTTGTTGTATAAGGTTTTATCCATGATGACAGTGGCGTTGCCCTTGTCGGCTGAGAGGATGACAATATCATCTCTCTTTTTTAATTAAGCAAGTTCAAAACGCTTGTCCTTACTGATGTTGCTAACGCGTTTCTTAGCGTTTTTGAGGATAGCAGCGATTACAGATCTTTCTACGTCTGCCGGGATCTTTCCTACGCCTTTGAGGGCTACATCGACTTGGGCAATGATATCATCCACTGGGATGTGTTTAGGGGTGACTGCGAAATTCAACCCTTTAGCAAATACCGATTTTAGGCTGTCAGAAATTGGGCTGTCACTCTGATTAATAACACTCTTGTTAACATCTAACTTTTTTAACATGTGGATCTTGCTTCTTCTTAGACAGGAAGTTGAATTTACCAATCAGGTTAACTTTACATTTGGCTGACATTGAAGTGGCAGAAGAAACTATCATGGTATCTACATGGTCCCAATCAGATGTGGACATTTTTTCTGTCAATGCTAAGTGAGATTGTAAGAGAGTCTTGTCTAAATTATCAAGTTCAAATCGGAGCATTCTTATTCTCTCTGAGATCAGGGCTTGGCTAGCCCTGAACAAGATCCGTTTAGCATTAGGAGGAGTGACAGGAGCTGACGTGAGTGTGAAGGCGATCGGTATTACATTGGTGTCGCGGCATATCTTAATAAAGGTGAGAGACTCGATCAAGTGAGCCTTCTTGTCTCGCAGTCTGTTAAAATATCTAACAGTTCTGTGAAAACCCTCCCCGTAGAGGCGGTTCAATCTTGATTTGAAGCTTTCGTGACTGCATTGAATCCATCCTCTTGGGATATTTCGGTAAAGTCACGTAGATAGTAAATTAATAGATCACGACGTATCGATCGCAACACAGGTGAGAGAGAGAAAGCTACTGAAACAAGGTCTTATATAGGCCTGAGATGGGTGCAGAATCAGGGTAAGAGTGCGGGGCTAGAGATGGTCTCCTTGAGGCTGTGGAAGTGGCTGTTGTATTGAGAGATTAGCATGTCAATGTACGAGCTTCGTATATCGCAACAACCTAAAACTCCATTGGGAGATATTGGAGAGCTGTGTAGCACAACCACGTAAATATATGCGGTAGAATAACTAATGATTATTATGCCTGGCCAAGCCTTGCTGAAACATGAGACTTATTTAGGACAGTATTTTTTGCGTGAAAAAAAAATACCTAGAGTAATCCTATGCACGCCAGGGGGTATTAAACGGAAACTCCATAAACATGAGTGCGGATCCTACTTGCTGTACTGTCTCTTACTGACATCTCTGAAGTGCACATGAACTCTGTGTAATCCACTATCCCCTCCTCCAAGCTATTGGGTGGCAGAGTGGCGTAGTGGTGGAACACGTGTGCCTCACAGCAAGAACAACCACCTGAGTTCGATTCCAGGCTAGGGTGCCTTTCTGTGGCATTTGTAAGTTCTTTCCTTGTTCTGCATGTATTTTTTGGGCCTCTGGTTCACTTCCTTAGCTAAAAAAAATCCCCAAAAATATAACTGGAATTGGCCAAACATCCCAATGCTAAAAGATTACCTACAAATGACTCAAGATGGATTATAAGTAACAACATCGCTTTGCCAATGTAAAGAGGGCTGAGCACGTAGCGTCATTATTTGATTCTGCTGAAAGGCAAAGCCTGCTCTTGCCAGAAGCAGCATTTATACAAGAACAGTGGTCAAGCATTGCATGTTTGCTGCAGGTTGGATGTGGAAACCGTCAAGCATTGCATGTTTCCTGCAGGTTGGATGTAGAAACCAGGGATGTCCTCCCAATGTTCAGATACAACTAAAAAACCTGAAACTATGGCCTAGTAACGATGTTTCGGATACGGAAAAAAATATTTTTTTCGTCGTGATCGAAAAGGATGACATCGCCGGAGATTACATCCATTTATGACATCGTACTTTTAATGACAAATGTGATGTCACTTTAGTACACGCGCACACACTCACTTTCACACAACAACAACCGCCATTCGCCACTAAGTGGCGGTGACGTCACCACGACGCTTATGCCAGGCCGTGTGCACATTGAGGCCACGTGAAGTGTCGAACACACACACACACACAGTCACGTTCACATACATACATATACACAGTCACTTTTTAAAAAACCACGCACAAACACTCACCCCAGGCGTGAGGCTGACTCAGGATCGCTCTGCTGAACAAAATAGTTCCGCTGTTCAGCTTGCAGGTGCGCGTTTTAAGTCGATGTTTCATTGAAGCTGGTTCGTAAGTGCGAGCGTTCGTAAGTCGCGTGTTCGTAAGTCGAGGACCGCCGGAACTGTATATGGTCCTGCGAAGATCGTCATTGCTTGGGCTATTAAAAAAACACACAGATAACGTAGAGCACAGTGTGTCAATACAATTTGCCTGCCTCAAAACACACATTGTAAAGTTCAGTGCACTGTGGCTGTTATTGCAAACGACACAACAGGTTCACAAAGTACAATGCCTTAACAAACCAGGGTCGAATCACCTTCAAAAATAAATTCGAAATTATAGGGCAGCTGTAAACGCGTGGTGCGTCTCCAAGTCTGTGCCTGCCTCTACTCTGAAACTGACCTGACCGTGCACTGATAACGGCACTATTTGCTCCGCAGGGCTGTGGTGGTCGTGTCTGAATGCACTGCCATTTATTGGGTATCATTATCGGGGTCAAGCATGCTCTATCCACTGCTGAATGAAGGCCTCCCCAAGCTGCCACCATCTCTCACGATCTAGCGATTTAACAACTCACCCAGCACCTGCACACAAACCTATTTCATCCCTCCACCTCCACAGTGGATGCACTCTCAGATGCGTTCCGTGCCATGGATGATGAGCTGCCACGTGTCCAGTCGATTGACAGTTGTATTAATGGCATCAACCCGCGTATGTTTTCGAGTCACTGTGCTCCTCTTGCATCTCGCAATGTAATTCCAAGCAATGAAAGTCATCGCATTTATCAAAACACTGCCTGGAAAGGAAAACTGTAACATAGGCAACGTTCTGGACGATGGCCCCTTTTTCTTCGCGCATGCAAATTCAAGTGGGCACCTTTGAGTTATTTTCTCATTGGTTTTGTTTGTTAAAGACCATATAACTGTGCATATACGAGTGCTTTGATTACCGAGGTTCCTGCTGCTGTATCACGAACACACTATCAACAGTAGCAAAAAATAATGAATGTCTCCCGTGCTGTGGCGAACACTGTCAATATATACACTTTAACATGTAGGCTTTCGCGACCAATATCCACAATCTAGGTTTTTTGTTGTAAATGTTGTGGGTTTACTATCAACCACACCAGTATGCTGAACTTGTAACAAATTGGCATGTTTTGTTTATGAGATCAAAACTTACGAAATGGCTGTAGGTGGTGGAAGGTTTAACGAGGTAAAAATTGAAATTAAAATTAATAAAAAATAAAACAATAAAATCACGACGTTCGGAGGCAACACAAGTCTCCGTCATCAGGTGGAACCGTCACAGCCGGATTTGCTGCATCAAGATTGATCTGGTGTGACGGTCCCACCTGATGACGGAGACTTGTGTTGCCTCCGAAACGTCGTGATTTTATTGTTTTATTTTATTAATTTTAATTTCATTTTTACCTACGTGACTTTACCGAAAGAACTAAGAGTATAAATCCTTGCAGTCACGAAAGCTTCAAATCTAGAAGGTTTAACGACACATTTATAGCAATGGTCAGCCATGGCAATGGTCAGCCATACAGTACACAAAATCCGTAATCTAATCCATCTGTGAAGGATGCCATTCCTGACATGCAATATCCTGGAGTCTACAAACTGAGTTGCACCTGTGGTGATTGTTACATAGGGGAAACGAAACAACATGTCCGGACCGTGTTCGCGAGCACAAGTCAGATCTGAAACACGGCAGGACTAATACCTCCGCCGTGGCTGACCATTGCTATAATGCTGTGGGCTCTCATGATATTGTTTTTTCCGAGACCAACGTGCTCTGCAAACCTTCAGGCTACTATCAAAGGTTTGTTCATGAAGCCATCCAGATATATAACATAGACATAACTTCAACCGAGAAGATGGATACAAATTGAGCAATCATTGGAAGGATGTTATTAACCAGGTAAACCTTAACTGCTTCATAAGTTCACCATTGGAACCTCATTTGCCAGTAAAAATATGATAATTGTTTTTTTTACCCTTCTATCTGGCAACAAAACTGACACCTTTTTTACAAGGAGTCATGTTTACATAGACCACACTACCTGCAGTCATAATGCATCATCTGGTCCAACCCATGTGAGACTAGGCTCTAAGTAAAGCTGTCTCGGGTGTGGACCAATCAACTTCAAGGACAGTGCACATTATCAGAGTTATGTTTTTTGTTTGCATTATGACTGCAAGTATTGTGGTCTATGTAAACACGGCTCCTTGTAAATAAGGTGTCAGTTTTGTTGCCAGATAGAAGGGTAAAAAACCAATTATCATGCTTCATAATTTGCCTTCATATCCGCATCTCCAGTTTCTTCAGCCTCCTACCCCCAGCCCGCTCACTTCCCAGCCCCGGCATTTTGTCGTCTTGCAGCTCCCCACTCTCCCTACCCCACACCCCCACCCTCTCTATCTCTCCTCCCTGACTCCTCCATCATCTCTTACCTATATAGCCTCTTGTCACAGCATCCCTTTTGCCCACTTCAGCAATTGTTCTTGCTGTGGTTGTCCCACCTGATGACGACGCTTGCGTTGCGCCCGATTCGTCGTGATTTAATTTATTTTATACCTACGTGACTTTACCGAAAGAACCAAAGAGTATGGATCCGTGCAGTCACGAAAACTTCACATCTAGATTACGCCATGCATGTTGCACACTGACCATGTCATGTGTGTGTGCGGTCGTGCAGAGGTTAACGTGCTGCGTGACGAATCCGGTGACCCGAGTTCGATTCCCGCGCACAGCCAACGCCGGTGACGATTATCTGAACCAGTCCTGGGCCTCCCCTAGATCGACTAAGCCTCAAATGAGTATTGTACCTGGTGCGATATGTAAACATCGCCACGAGGGAGACAAAGGAGGCCGGGCGTGGTGCTCGCTCCCAGCACTTGCCCCAACAGTCTGTTAAAGGTTATACGGGGGGGGGAGCCTTTGTCTTTATGTCATGGGGACCATGACATGTGACCACCAGGGTCATTCGCAACGGCCGATTGAACGAGAACTGCCGCAGATTTTATTTCGATTTAAAGCTTTCGTGACTGCAGGGATTCATCTTCTTGGTTCTTTCGGTAAAGTCACGTAGAATGGAAATAATAAAATAATAAAAATAAAACATAATAAAATAATTCTCACGTCGTTTCGGCCACAACGCAAGCAGCCGTTCTCAGGTGGAGAGCAGGTCTGTCTGAATGTCATTCAGACTCTGTCTCCTCGACAGACCTGCTCTCCACCTGAGCACGGCTGCTTGCGTTGTGGCCGAAACGTCGTGAGAATTATTTTATTATGTTTTATTATTATTTTATTATTTCCATTCTACGTGACTTAACCGAAAGAACCAAGAAGATGCCGCAGATTTCTTCACGCGGATTGACGTCACAGGGCAGGTGATGGGTCACGCCCACTGGGGGCGTTGGGCTCGCACAGGTGAGGGCTAGGTGTCTCTACGGGATGTGCTCAGACTTGAAGTTCAGTGTCTCCTCCAGCCCCCATCCGAGCAAGACATACCTGCCCGACTGCTGCTGAGCTTAGCTCATAGACGGACGTCCCCTACGTCACATTCGCCGGCTGACATTAGGCTCGTCGACGATTCTTAACACGCGTATTCGCTTGCTTCATTGACGAACAGGTCTTTTTTTAGACGTATTTTGTGGCAGTCGTACGCGCGTGTCCAGTTTGAATCACGCAGATAAGATAGCGTTGCAGGTGTAGCCTCAGTAGTAGTTCTGTAAAGTTCAGATTGTTATTGCAGTATTTGTTTCGTTGGCTGTGTAAGCAGCTTCAGCCATGGCCGATTTCCCCGACAAAGTTTCAACGAACACGACCAGCAGCTACCCGGCAGCACAATCGTCATCACAAATCGCTTTGGACAAAGGATTTGTGAAAACCATTCCGGGTATACTTATGATCCTCGAAATAGTGAGTATTGCACACGACATGTACGATAAATGCTCATAAAACATTGCCTTCAACCGTTGCATACACCTGCATTTCAATAATGTAAGTACTTCTGTGTTGTCACGGATACGGGTTTTTTTTGATCAGGTGAACTTCTTACGAAAGAAGACGACTGCTCTTCTTGTCTGATGCAATTGCAACAGAGATGATGAGAATTATGACCGAATATTGCTGTAAATTGTAATTCGGCACTCTGGCAACTTGACAGTTTTAGATTTTCAAGTTCATTATTGATCACGATATAGAGCCATTTAATTGCTACGGGCTTGCCACTTTGGTAAAGTATGTGGAACTTTGGCAGAGTTATTAGTTTGTACTTAATTACTGATTTAAAAAAACAGGAACTCATGCTGTCAATGTGAATCACTTGTGAATGATGTTTCGTCAATGAACTGCCGCATTTGTGAATTAAAAACATGAACACATCGCTGTGTAAATGCAAATAAATAAACTTGTTGCGAGCTCCAATGGAAGTTACTTGGAAGCCTTAGAAAAGTTATTCTTTGCAATATTTATCCAAAACGCGTTTTGAATGTGCCTATTGCATGTACTAAACTAACATGTACCATCTTGCGACGTTCATTATTTGTATAGCGAGTAGGCTGTTAATCATTAGATAAAAAGCTATCATGTGAATATGTTGTTATATATTTAGGGCAGGCTTTGGATGAGGCTAATCAATTCACTCGTTGAAATTGAGTAATTTAATTGCTAAGTTCAATCTTTCAACTTTGGCAATAACAATGCTTGTAATTTAGAATAATATTAAAGTACTGAATATTGCCACTGTTGAACGTATACACGTGGGAGAGATTACCGTCAATTTGTCCGTGTTAATTCGTCTGCATACATTTGTGAAGCACAAAGTGATATTAAATTCAGATCAATCATCAGGCACCAACGCCTCTCTCGCTCCCGTTCAGCGTCACGTGTTCCCTTTCAGTAGTTCCGACCGCATGAAATAACCGAGGAAGAAACTCAATTGCTCAAAGATATTGCCACCCACGGGACTGAGAAAAGTTAATAACTTGTTCGCAGTTATACCCCGACGTTTCTCATTGACGGCACGACATGCCCTCCCTCTCCATGCCACGGGACTTAATTTCTCAAAAGCACGTGAGACTTGGTCAGTCAACAGATGTATTTTCTATTGACTCTGGTTAGACATAAACAACTGAGAACTAATGAGATGGGGTTCACTACTATCCAGATTAGACAATTATTTTCCAGCAGTGGACTTTGTGCTCAGAAGGCTAACTTATCTGAAGGACACGGTCAGCGCTGGCTACTCTTTGTATGAGGAAAAAAAAACATGAAATGTATAAATAGCCTAAACACGAACAATTTACTCTAAAAGGCATTCCATTTTATACACTTTAAATATATACTTTACATAGTGAGTCACAATGTCCTGTGAAGTGAATGGAATTTAAAAAAAATGAAAGCTAAACGTAGTCTAAATAGATGCCAAAAATGACAGGTTGTCCATAAAGGTATCGTCTGTTATTAACAAATCCACACATTTCTCTGCATACAAAACAACTTATTTATGCGTTGTGAAGAAGGATGATTGCCCAAAACGTCGCCTATTATATATTTTTCTTCATCGTGAAAGACACATTCACGGTAATTAGACAGCAGCCTGAGTGAAGCCACTAAGACCACACAAACACATCTCAGCCCATTAGTCTCATCCATCGAAACCTCGACGTCCCCACTGGCGACAAAAGGCCCACGTGTCTTCCAACATCTCGGCCGCTATTTGTTTCACATCCTCGCCTTATGTGCTGCTGCAGATCGTTTAAGACTTTCAGTTTTTGTGCAGACAATACCTTTTGTACAACCGCAAAGAATTCAACCACGCAGTTCAAACTTCTGTCCAACGCTTATCCTTTAATAATAGCTTACCGCTTCATGTACAACCTTGACTTTCGTCTTGATGTAAACATAAGACATTGTCAGCTACCTTGATAGCGGAGGTTATTCGTAGTGTAAGGAAGACGTATTGAAATACCACTGTTGTTGGTGGAGTGGCGGTGTCACGATTGACACATGCATTTGAAACCATGGTTCACAGGTCGGGTTCAAGTTTGCTGGTGGCCCCGAGGCTATAAAAGCATTCCCATAAAACTGCCAAAATAGACGACGCTACAATCAGGCATCAGGCAGTTTAACACGGAGGCTTTCGCGACCAATATTATTCATAATAAAGGTTTTTGGGTTAGATTGCGTAAGTATAAATGTGTCGTAACCCTCCACCACCCGACACAGCCAATTAGTAAGGGATTTGTCAAGTAAACAAAACGCCAATTAGTTACTGCTTCAGCCCACCGGTGTGTTGGAGAGTACATCTACAACATTTACAATTTGAGTACGACGTTTCGCTGGATGCCGACTACCTCGCCTGGTATACAGGAGGTTATGGGTTCGATCCTGACCCTGACACCTGTATATTTGGAGTTTACATGTTCTCCCCGTGGTCGTGTGCATTTTTCTCCGGGACCTCTGATTTTTCCCTTCACAGTTAGAAACGTGCGTTTAGAGTAATTGGCTACTATACATTCCTATATGATAAGTCACTTCGTTGAACTATCATTTGTGGCCATGTCGCTTCTGAAAAAAAGTTATACGGTATAGCTCAATGTGCCTTACCTGGTAAAATAAAAATGTGTTTTTTAGTTTGGTTTAATCACACCTGCTGTCGCATTCATGGAATTCTGAGCATTGCAAGACATCTCAAAATGTTATTGAAATGATTAAAACCAGGCGTGCCACGTGTCCTAACCATATTCTCCCTACGAATGTTTTTGCATTGTCTTGTATTCCCCACTAGAGGGTGGCTGAGTGAATATTAGGAGGAGGCACGGCAGCACAGTTGAGGCAGTACAAATAGTTGAATTTGTAAATACCACTATGCAATAATTATGTTTGCTGTACCTGATACAAATCAATACAGTCGCTAAGAATGAGAATCTTTAATTATCCTGGAGAAATCCGATGAGCTATGAAGCTCATTTTCACAGATGTCCAGGAGGGGGTGGGTCAGAACATTGCAACAATACACAAAACAACGAACGGAGTGCAAAGTGTAGGAAATGAAAGCAAATAAAGTCCAAAAGGTGTGCCTTCTTGCTTCCCTTGCAGTTCAGTTTGAACGGTTTCTTTAGAATTGCCCTGTGAGCTAAGAAGCTATTGAATTGTTCAATATTATTTACTAGAGCTAGGAATGATTCGTCGAAAAAGTTGGTTAATCAACTAAATATTCTAAATCAACTACTTTTTAAATCCTTTATATTAAGTTCATTTGCGTGCTTGCTTGCTTACTTACGACCGTGCAAATCCTTCAGTCGTTTTTTAACCCACTTCCCGTGATCCAATTGAGCTGACATTTTGCACACAGACTCGTTGTGCGTGACAATAAATTTTCGTGAAAAAAAATTTCCCACATTTTACACTGTTTAGGGAAATTTTTTTTTTTATTACCAATTGCTTAATGGTGGCAGACAATCATCTGACCCATAGGTGGCAGCCATCTCAAGCCAGAGGACGAGAGGACTCTAGCCGCCACGCATATAAAGGATTTATAGTGAAAAACTTGGTTTTTACGGGTTAATTTTTTCGTGGCAGATTTCTCGGGTCCCATTAAACACGCCTCCACCCCCCCACCGACATCACCTCCTGAAGGCAGGAAACCCCTACAAACCACGCCCAGGGTAATGATGCTGATAATGCTAGTGATGTCACCAATCAGCACATTTCACCTACGTCCAGTGGCACACGCAGGAACAGAGGTGAGGCTTTTTTTCCCCAAACTATTTTCGTGTTATCCAATATCGTATATAATTGAATTGGTAATCGGTAGAGCAATCGATTATTTCTATAATCGGATCAGAAAGCGCAGCTTTAATATGGAGTTAGAAATATATTCAGGTATAAACAATAAGCATAATTTCAGCACTTATAGTAACGCGATTATACGTGTATTGCTATGTCAATATTTTCATAATACCTGTACATGTATTACATTCACCGTTGGGGTCAAGTTGGGAAAATGTTTTTTGTTGTTATAAAATTCTGTGCTTACTTGTGCTTGTAACGTTTGCTCACACACGCAATCAATTCATCATTGGGGGAACTGCTGCTACACTAATATTGCATTAATTTTCAGTGTATGTACACACAGAATCAATTCATCAATTAAAATGGATTCTTGTGCTCACGCAACACATGCATCAAAAATGTAGCGTGTAAGAATCCATTTTCTTTATACATTTATTTTGTATTGACCCATGCGGCCAAGAGGTGCTACAATGACCACAATGTGACACAAAAAAAAGAATCGTGACAATTTTGGAAATCAAAAGGTAGGTGAATCATTGAAGAGTTAGTAATTATTAATGCCCATTACATGAGCTATGCAATGCATAGTTGTGCAATGGACCTTTGATGAGCACGGCTGGCTACGTACGGTGTGAAAGAAGTTCAACGTACGTACATACACAGTTGTGTTGTTAATTTTGTACAGGATTACAGTTTTAGGACAATTTTTTCCCAAAAAAATCTATATAACATATGAAACTATTCGACATTGTGCACTGCTATTATCCAAAGACAAGGCCAGGGTGGTCACGGACACAAATTGCTCATGACTTACGACATCGTGGCTTGACACTAAACCTCAAAGCAATGCAAAGAGCAAACACCTTTAACCCCACCCAGTTTAAGACTCATTTAGGCTTTCCCATGACTCGTGCACATGTGAAACATTGCTCACTGGTTTGAAGCTTAATCCACAGGTTGCGGCTACGGTGAGTAATCTAAGTGTGGTTCTGAGAGGAGCCCTGGTAATTGGTAACTGAAAATACTTTCTGGCGCAATATCAATAAGGACTTTAGCCGACATGACCTACGAGTGGGAGACACTAAGTCACTGCTGCTGCCTGCAGTATTACATTCAATGCGTTTGGGCACATTAGCAAATACATTCATGTGTCTGCAGTGTGCAAAGGGGTTTGAATTTGGAAGCAAGGCAGCAAGTTTGAGGTGTCACAAGACGTTCATGTATATTACCAAATAAAATGACTCGTGAATCAGGTTGTTTTTGTTTGTTCTCCATCCAGACTCGGCCATAAATTGACTAAGATTTGGATTGCTTTTTTATAGGGGCAAATCCATTCCAGTGGGAAGCTTTGGGACAGATGGCAGACACCGACATGTGATGATGTCAAACTATAGTCTTCTACCCGTGGCTTGCGAGGGTGGGCAAAGCACTTTGATCTGACGAAATAATTATCAGAATAAACAACAAATTACACTTTCTAACATTTACGTGTATTAAGAGTATAAAACGTTAAAATGTAGAAAGTACAGTGTGCTGCTATATGCTGATGTCACGCGGAAACTAATGACAATGCCACAATCTTGAAATCATTTCCTTTTACAACAATTCTCAATTTTCTACAGGAATGCACACGTTTTAGTCAAACATCAGAGACCTGTAATGAACTAAAGATTTTCTGTACGCACCGTCCACGATATTGACGCAGCGTTTCTTTGTAATAGGGGCAATGTGTGATATGTGTTGACTTTTTAGCATGGGGCTGTATTGTAATGAGATGTTCTTACATTAAGATGCACTGTGCAAATTGGTTTACACACACACACTTAAGCATATATTGAAACTCATGAATGCACATACATTTTTGTAAGCATGTGTTTTGGCTGAGAAATACTGTTTCTCATACACGGGTCTGAACCTGTTGGAATCCCTTCAACAAGACATATAATCGCTATTGTAGACATACAAAAATGCCAATTTCCTCTTTTGGGACAAAATCGCTTACCTATGCAACACATAGCTGAAACGCGATGTTTTTTGCAAAGACAGGAGACATTACAATCATGATAATCAACTTAGCCCGATTGCCATCTCATCTTAGCATAAAGCATGTTGCCCGATTTCCACTCTTCGCATCGGGAATTGCCGTTTCTGCGTAAAACTCAAGTGAAACCAACTTGACCGCTGATAGGTGAATCGAGCACTATCGCTGTTAGAAGATCAACCGACAACGAGCTCGCACGCAGTGTAGGATGCAGGCCACGCGCAGACAGCAAAGCTACCGTCGTCTGTGTGGCATCTACCTTCCCCTGTGCACAGGTGTTTGGTCTCCTGGTTTGGTCTCTGGTCGCGGCCACCAATTACACGACCGTGCCTCCACTTGGCTGGGTCCTGTTCGTGGCCGTGTTCTTTTGGCTTCTCACCGTCTTCTTCTTCGTTGTCGACCTCTTTGCACTCTACACCCGGGCACAGAACATCAACTGGTTGCTGGTGGTAAGATTTCGAGACGCACAGGGGCCCCACTCTAAATATTGAATGCATGAAAAGGTTTGGTTGAGTAACCCACGGGGCTCCATACTGCCCTGTTTAAAGAGTACCAAGCCAGTACTAGTCCATGAGCCCAGGTCGGATTTGTCGCTTGTCAGTACCACCTGGCGTGGCATCACCTCTGTGGTTCCGATTTCTCTATGTGGGCAATAACAGTGAAATATATTTCAAACATTTAAAATGAGTCTTATTATCCATGTAAATAAATGTGTACGACTGAAGTTTTGATACCTTAGGTGGTTACAATTTTTGCTTGGGGCCATGGACTATACAGCTGAGATTCACGGTTTCAATCCAGGCAGCCACTCATAATAAAACCAGTTTCTTGAGTGCAATGAGTTTGATCATTTTAGCCAGATAACCAATGCATGGTACAGATCTAAACGATCAAACTGACTTTATTTAATTCAACTTTTTTTTCAGCTCGAAGGACTGCATAAGTAAAGTATTGAAATCATAAAAAATAATGGCCATTATTACCCAGTCTCAGGACATGTTTTAAATTAGAAAGTTTGGCCAGTTCATTTCATGAGTGTTTGGCATGTGGAAGGAAACCAGAGTATGCAGAGAAAAGATAGAAGGGGATAACAATCAAAGCAACACACATATATTCTAACATCCATAGCTGTATTGCCATGGCCTATGCACCTCATAGCCCAAGCCTGCAATACCTAGCATACCAAGAGAGTCTCCCATACAAGTATTGACTGGTCTCAACCCTAAATAGCTTCCAAAATCCAAAGAGATCGGAGCACTCTCAGGGTCATTTGATTATTGGTTATATCGTGTTATTATTGAAGTTAGTAAATAATTCAACATTTTTAACATTTAAATGTAGCAACGTGATTTCCTATTTTTGTCTATAATGAAATATAAGTTGTGTGTAGCTATGAAATCCTGTTCGTGGCTCCGTTGAGCTTTATGTTACAGGATTAAGCAGGGAGAAAATGTTCATTCCTCAAGTACTTTCACTTCATTACTATCATCTCAGCTGCTGTGCCACCACTTTAAAAACAAAGTGAGGATAGCAAAGAGCATCGCCATAAATTATTTAAAAAAACATTTCATGCTCATTTAAAACATTAGCAGAATCATTGAATGTGTTCCAACAGGGCTCTCAAATGTCCTACTATCCATTCAATTTGCAGAGCATGACCTCCGTTATAAAATCCCTACCTGAGCTGAACCAACAAGAATAGAGCAGATTTTTTTCGATTTAAAGCTTTCGTGACTGCAGGGATTCATCTTCTTGGTTCTTTCGGTAAATTCACGTAGAAGGGAAATAATAAATTAATATAAATTAAACATAATAAAATAATTCTCACGACGTTTCGGCCACAACGCAAGCAGCCGTCCTCAGGTGAAGAACAGGTTTGTCGGAAAGACGCTGACAGACCTGTTCTTCACCTGAGGACGGCTGTCTTCTTGGTTCTTTCGGTAAAGTCACGTAGAAGGGAAGTAATAAAATAATAAAAATAAATCAAAATAAAATAATTCTCGCGACGTTTTATTATCTTTTATTTTTATTATTTTATTACTTCCCTTCTACGTGACTTTACCGAAAGAACCAAGAAGATGAATCCCTGCAGTCACGAAAGCTTGAAATCGAAATTTGAGGACGGCTGCTTGCGTTGTGGCTGAAACGTCGTGAGAATTATTTTATTATGTTTTATTTTTATTATTTTATTATTTCCCTTCTACGTGACTTTACCGAAAGAACCAGAGCATGAGATACCCAGGTCATTTTTGCAAATGAGACTATCCTGGTCTCTTCAGTTTTCAGCTTGTTAACCAAAATAAACTCAGCTGATGCACACAATTACACGAGTGTAAAGTATTCGTCGTAGTCGAATGGTGGCACAGCTGTTGGTTCACTCTGCTATGAAGATGGCGACCTGCATAGTGAAGTATGGTCATTGGTCAAACAACCCACGTGACCGACATGGCATGGGGTGGCTTTCATCGAGCAGTAGACTGGCAAAGGGCTGACATTTATTTTTAAAATGAATACATTTTTACTTGACATATTTTAAACCTCAAACTCCACTGCAGCACATGAAAAGTGGTTTATTCGTGCTGCTATGCAGGAGCTATTACCAGCGACAAACCCCTTAACATAACATGACATGTGGTTGCACTTGATCAAGTTGTATCAGCCCACAGAAATATAAAATAGCATATAAATCGTAATAACGATAAAATCATGACTCGCCGAGTCAAATTACAATAAAGTAAAACAATTTCGATTTAAAGCTTTCGTGACTGCAGGGATTCATCTTCTTGGTTCTTTCGGTAAAGTTACGTGACTTTACCGAAAGAACCAAGAAAAAGTAAAACAACGCAAAATTATTATTATATCTGACGGGGGGAAAAAAGTTTGCGAAATGTACATAACGTTAACAAAGATGCAATTTAGTCGAATGCGTAGCTCTCAATGTCCACTTGCTGTTTGTACAATCAGGGCCTGGTCTTCAACGCGTTCGCTAGCGTCCTTTATTTCTCGGCTGCCATAGTGGAGGCAACCATAGCCAGCTCCTGGACCCGCGATGGGCTCGATATGTACGGGCACCACATTGCCGCCACGGTAGGTGCAGCCAGTTGCAGCTATCCACGGTCATCTCTGGGGAAAGTTCGCGCATGCCTTGTTGGTGGGTGCTTCCTAAAACAAAACGCAAGTCGAATTGCTCGACTTAAGGTGGAGACGGTTGGTTGAGCCGCAATGCTTGCAATTAAATGTGCCGGAACCTGGATTGGTAGCTGCCCAGTGATGCACTTGTGGAATATTTCAAGTAAATCATTTGATTGCTTAGGTGTGGAAATACTCCCTTTGTTTTTTTTTTAGGCTGAAATTGGCCCACGTTTAATTCTGATCCTCACCTGCAACATGCCCATTCATGACCTCGTGCATCCGTGATGGTAATGCAACCAGCTATTATCTGGGGTTGACCGAAATTGACGTGCTTGCTACATTATGGTTGCTTGCACAGTGTGCACACATTGGCTTCACAACACTTTAGTTTAAATAAGAGACAAGCTTCAATTGTCCGTGTGGTGGAGGTTAATAGTGAATGACATGGAACTTGTGCATTGTAAAGTTTTAAGGTAATGCATTGCACAGTCACGCAAAGTGGCATACAAATCCCACAAAATAACCATCTGACAGTGAAGCGCTGAAGTATTGAATGTAAAAAGGCTTTATCCTTTCTGGAATACACTGGAAAAGGATCCCACCGTTTTAAGCTTTAAGGGGTATCTAATTATCCTCCATAGTTTGCTCTCTCAGGAAAACTTGTAACTGTACTAAACAACTCGCTGCAGTCTTTTCTAATTCTGTAGAGGTGAAATAAAAAACCGAACCCTAAGTATAAAATACCTACTCGTTGAAAACGGAAGGGCATAATGGAACTGAAGACGCCTACGTGTGTACGAGACAAGCCGAGGCTGCTCGTTACAGAGAGCATGTGTTACAGTGGCACGCGATGATTACAGAACACAGGCAAAATGACCCGAGGGGCAAAAGGAATGGCATGTTGCACAAGAGGTTCTTTTTTTGGAACTCTGTCACGTGGAATTCATTCTGCGAAATGACAGGTCTCCACTGCATTATACAATTATCTGAATACCAATTCCAAGTGTGTGCACACAATATAATAGCATACGGTGATTGGCAAATAAACCAACTACTTGATAAATGTATATGGAGCAGTCAAGGCTGGCATTGTTTTCAAACATTGACAACATCGCAGTGGCTGCTGGAAGATTATACACTTCTGGTCAGATCATTGCAGCCCAACGGCAAATGATGGCCTGGTTACTTTTCTGCAAATGATGTGTGCCCTGCCCAGATTAAACTAAATTCCAGACTTGGCTCTCCCCAATTCAGGCGTGGCCAGATGAGTGGTTTAAATAATGAATGCCCTCACATTCAACTGCCACTCAGTGTAATGCGGCATTGTATTGGCTCCACCTCATGATGATGATGGTGGCTCAGGAAAACCTGAGCTGACTCGTTTGGTCGGCTGCGAGACTGTGCTGCCTTTATTCACCGCGAGCTGCGGTTGCTAGGCACTCATAACCCCCCACCACTCTCCCTTGTCTCTCTGTCTTCTTGTGCTTGCTGCATGCCGGTGTGCGCTCTCCGCTGGGACTTGTCGTGGGTGCGGGCTGGGTGGGGCTTACTGCAGGGTTTTGGCTATAACCTTGCTGCTGCAGTCATTTATCTTACCGCTGCCATCGCTGACGCCGCAAGCAGCAACATATACGAAGGATATGAGCGATCACACCTGGTGGCATCCACGGTATGTTGTCCACATATCCACCAGCAACAGTTTTATTTTTGTTATTATGATTTTTTTGTATCACATTGTAAAATGTGAGTGTTTTAGCAGGGCAAGACCCTGATAAAGTGCATTTGTTTCCTAATTGGGAGGATGTGCAAGAAGTTAATACGAAAAATACGACAAGGCTCCAAACAGACCCAATGATTTGATCTGTAAACATAGCAGTTTGCAAATTAGACCTAGTATTGCACGTTCACTTGTGGCCAATGAAAACACAAACATAAGACAACTTGTATGAAAGTAATGCCCAAATATTCACACTTCATGGTACCAATAAAGTATGCTTTGTTGCGTTTGCATATTTTCACTTAAAAAATGCCGTCGAACAAACACAGGTTCGTCAGGTTTGTGTGCGTTTGTAAAGAGATGGACACGGGAGGAGGTAGACTGAAGCACACTGCACCATAACATAAGCACGTCTGAGTTGGATTCTTGTCCAGGGTTAATGCAATGTTGCTGCACCACACCGACACTGAGGGTATCGCATGAATATAAACAAAGATCTCCACTTTGCTTTTCATTGCGAGCAATATCTGCCGTTGGAATGGTACTGTGCCAATATATATATTTACCATTCTGTGTGCGAAAAAACATTGCTTTTCTGCTTCAAATCCTTTCTCGCTGTCCAAGAAATATCAGGGGATTAAGGAACTTGAAATGTATTGGGTTGAAATAAATCCAGGGACTTTTATTGTAGCATTTGAGAGAGTAGGTGGCCGCATTCGGGTGCCAACTCGCTATGTTTCAAGATAAGAGCCAGCCGTTTCGATTTAAACGCAATTGAGACCACCGATCATAATCCACGAGCCAGCGCTCGCCAATCTAATAATTTCTGAGGGATCTGCTGAAGTGAGGCTTCCTAATTAGGAGTCTCATTTTGGCTGAAGTCACCCGTGAGCCATAAACGTCATTCTTAGTGCAGAGCAATGGTTTTCATTATGCCTCTCTCAAGCTGCACAGGAGGCGAGTTCAATGCTCATCCGTGGCCCATGCAGAGTGGAGAGGGTGGCCTAATCGCTGTGACACCTTCATTACCAATTGCAGAAATGTGGATTTGTGACCCCCCCCCCCGCCCCCGACCCCCCAGTCTCCGAGACAGAAACTTACAATGATGTCACTTAACCTTTGGGCACGACTAGAGTCGCTGCCAAGTTTGACCTGGCTGTGAAATGAGCGCACACAGCGCTGTTTGAAATTCTGGGAAACGGCATACGTGAACAGCGCCGTTACTCACGCAAAGGCACACGGGAGCCCTCAGGTCCTGGAGAAGTACTGGAGTGGAAATGAGGTCCTTTAGCTTGCAGAGTGGGATCTCTCTCTCTCTCTCTTTGCCGCTGTTGTGCCACAGTACACGGCAGCCGGCAAATAAAATTAGCAAAGCGCAACGGTGGCGCGAATTGAATGCCCGTGACATTGTACCCACACACGTGGCAGATGGTGGGGGTAAGGAGTAGGGTTGAGTGAGTACTTTTCGTAGTGGTATGGTTTTGCCAACCTGCTCTCGATATAGCTATGCTAAATAAAATAAAAAACTGAATGAAGGAAATGTATTCTTTTATATTGAATACCCTGATATTTCTAACAGATGGCCACTTTGACTCTGCTTGCATGTCAATGTTTGATGCTTGCACCTGCATAATGGAATGATTGTGTTACTCAATGATTGATATTTTAATTATATAAACATCGTTTTTTAATTAGGAGCACAAGCCATTGTATATATTCCTTTCAACTCAAAAGTAGTTAAATTGTATTCTCAACGTAGTCTCTACTGCATGGACAATACTGATCTTAAACTAAACCTGCTGAATTGAATGCTTTATTTTTTTAAATATATAATGTTACTATTATGATTTAATTATAGTGTGTAAGATGTTGAATTTGATAATATCAATGTGCAATATGAAATGTGTGAGGTAATTCAATAATATATCGTCAGGCGCTTTGCTCAGCTGTGTGTCAAGTCTAAAATTGTTGACATAGAGGTGGGGGGGTGGAGAGGCGCTACGGAGATGTTGAGTTCGAACATGGATTTCAGCCACTCGTGATTAAACCCAATTCCTATGTGTTGCGAGGTTCTGGTTTCAGTCAAGTCACTGATTCTAGATTTGAAGCTTTCGTGACTGCAATGATTCATACTCTTAGTTTTTCGGTAAAGTCACGTAGGTAAAAAAATGAAAATAAAAATTAATAAAATGAAATAATAATAAAAAAATAAAATAACGACGTTTCGGAGGCAACACAAGTCTCCGTCATCAGGTGGGACCGTCACAACCAGATTTGCTGTATAAGTCACTGATTGCCGTACAGCAAATCTGGTTGTGACAGTCCCACCTGATGACGGAGACTTGTGTTGCCTCCGAAACGTCGTGATTTTTATTTTATTATTATTTTATTCTTATAAATTTTAATTTCATTTTTTTACCTACGTGACTTTACCGAAAAAACTAAGAGTATAAGTCACTGATTGCCGTACACACAAAACACATTATTTGACGTGTCCAAATTCCAGCTCTGTGAATGAATCGGTTTGACTGCCATGCAACAATCTCATTGTGGAGCACGTGATAACATTCACCCCCTACTGTATAATTGGTACAAAGGGCAATTGAATGATGTTTTAGAAGTCCTGTGGCGATTCTATTCTGTAGCCAGTCTTGAAATATATGGGGCACACTCCTATAGCACAACTGAAATAAATTGGCACGACTTTTTAAAATCGATTTCATGAATTTTAAACATTTTTCATTATTCTATCCCTGTTGCTTAAAGTCAAACTTCTATGTGAATATGTTTTGCTACTATACAGTTGAGCAAAGGGCCTGTTGAGGTTAAGTATGTTGTGCATTGCTTTTCATTTAGGTATGAGTGAAATTAGTGGTACAGAAATAAAATGTTTGCAATTTTAACTTAAAACCAATATCATCATTCAATTTAAAACGACTGATACCAATTACAAATGCATTCATTACTGTGTGATATTCACCGTGACAGTGAAACACACGGAGGCATTATTTGTTATGAAAATTAAATTGTTAAAACGCAGGTGCGTTCCAGAATTCTTTTTAAACCGCCTCCATTACCTACCCCACGAGTATCAAACATCATCCTTAACCACCTCTAATTGAGAAGTATGCAATTTTGCACACTTACCTAGTCTGTTAATTGAAATGTAAATACATCAATAGAACATTCCTTTATAGGCCTTTCGGTGATGCTTAAATGACAAGCACTGCACTAAAACTGATGTGCTGATCGGCAGAATGTGAATCTTGGTGATTTATTATGATTTTATTTCCACCTCTGCCTTTGCCCTGCAGGTTTTTGCCTTTGTGGTCACGTGCTGTTACGGTGCCAACACTGGCTTCAGTTACCGAGCGTGGCGTACCAGCGCCTAGACCTTAGAAAGCTGCCACTGCCAATGTGGTACTAACAGCTTTACCTACAACACTGCCACCCTGACATGTTTTTTTATATAACAACAAAAAAAAAAATCTACACAGAACACGAAGAAAACTTTTTAGTGCAGCATGACTGGTTTGCTGATTTGTCAATTTTTCAATCTTTTTATTTGATCGAACTGGTTTGGAAATGTTATAATAGCAACCTCCTTTAAAAAAATAATTGCTGCATTCTTCCGAGATCAATTGACCTTTCTTGCACACTGGGTGAAATTTATTTACAGAGTGGCGCGTGATTGGAACTCACTATGTAGCAGTTTTGCGTGTAAGATTGAGTTATCGATTAGCTGACCAGCCAGTTCTGTCAGTGTTTACAGAAAATAAAAAAATCCTGACATCTATTTCAAGAGGCTTTAAACTTTTTTAGTGACCCAATTTTTGCCACGAAAATTGTGAATCCCGTAACGTTAAGATGGCTTTTGCATGTGTTGTACAGATTCAATCAAATTGTTCATGTGCTTTTGAAAACAAATCACTCTCTTGAAATTGTGAAAGCAGCCTTGCGTTGAATTCATCGTGAGAGATCAATGTTTAAACACGTATGTAAGAAAACAGAAAGATATTAGAGAATATCACACGTATAGTACACCCATTTTCATAATGCCAGTTACTTAAGTGATGCCATTGGTTTGTAATCATGTGATCGAGATGTTCAATTTGAAAACCACTTATCTCATACTCATTTTCACTGCGGCTCTGCTATACAAAAATAATTCAACTGTGCGTGCCATTGAATGCCACGTACGTGCATGTACACTCCGTCATCGTTAAAATATACACCACACTAAACTGTACAACATTATCAACATGCGATCGAGGGCACGTTTGTACTTTTGACATTACAGTGAGCGTCGGAATATCCTTCAGCCTTCATTAGACCTCAGCTGTGATGATAATATGTATGCTGGAAGTAATTATTGTGCCAAAAGTGCTTGCCACTGCTTTCTGCAAATATCACCCCCTCCCACCCCCTCCCCCACCCTGCCTGCTGACTCCCCACTGCATCACTCCATATACTATTCCCAAACCTCATCCTGATCCCCCCCCGTTCCATCTTGCCCACCGGCTTATTTTTAACCCTGACAGTTCTTTGCCTTCGTGGTGACATTGCTGTACGGTGGCAGCTGCTTCTGTGACTTCCGCGCCTGGCAGGGGACACATGCCCCCCATGCTCCCAGCAACCCCGGCGACGTACAGAGAGCAGTCCACGCCACGAACGTGGCTATCGTTCAGATACAGGCAGTGGAGTTTCACACGGCAAACACGGACGCGCGAGTCCCAACAGATGCACAAGTGAATATTTACAACCAGTAGGTTGTACGCACGTGTCCGTGAACACGCAACGAGGTGGTGGTCATTCGTGAATTTATTTTATTTCTTCACTTTTTGCGGACGGTGTTGAAAGCATGGCCTGTAATGTTAATGGAATTGTATCATCCCCATTTGTTGATTAGTTGAATTTAAGCAAGTGAATGCAGTGTTCAATTGTTTCCCGTGTAAGAGTATTTAACGATTAAAACGCTTGTTTAAAGAGAATGAGAGAAAACCCTGAGACATATCACAACGACGATAATTATGAGTGTATTAATATAAATGTTCAGTATGCGTGCCTTACTATATGAAGATTAAAAAAGGTATTTAGTACGTATGTAGTAAATGTAGGGAATGGGGTGTCAAGTGTTTTATACGATGTGTGTACACATTTACATTTTACAAGAAAATTAATTGAATATTTGCAAGATGGCTTCCTTTTTTATGGAGCAAATACAAGAAATACATTTAAAGATTTCAGTAAAATTTTTTTATTTTTTGTTATAGTACAGTACCTAGATTTTAAATAAAAAATATGTTCATATTTCAAATGTACAGCTTTTATTAATATTAAGGTTAAACAATATCTCTTCAATATATTCGAAAAAAAAAACAACAAGTTGATACATTGAAGCTATAATAGAGGGCT
This sequence comes from Lethenteron reissneri, assembly GCF_015708825.2. NCBI lineage: Eukaryota > Metazoa > Chordata > Hyperoartia > Petromyzontiformes > Petromyzontidae > Lethenteron > Lethenteron reissneri. The sequence continues at coordinate 5,776,157 of NC_083813.1, read as the reverse complement.
GGTATTTTTTTAGGGTACAGTATTTGAAAAGCAAGAACGGTATATTAATACAAACAAATTACACCAATTAAAATATATCACACGTTACAGTTACAACCCCCTAAAGCGTTGCTTCACGAGCCGCTGAGGTTTTTCTCTCCTCAAAAGCGGAAGTCTCTTTGGGCTTTTAATTAATCTCCAGGTCCTAAAATCCTACAAAAGCCAGAGTCATATTTGCCCAATGTTAGCAGGTGTTTGAAATTGCCTTGTGTGTGCATTTCAGTGAAATGTCAGAAGTCAGGCTTTTAATGCAGCCGTTTTCCAAGTGATACCAAGGTAAATGATAGCCATTCACGAAGACACAGTTCAAACAAGGGACTAAAACGGCATAAAAGTGTAATTTATGTGCTTTTCATGAAGTATGATATTCCACATGTACTTAAGCATGCCCTAAAGCGACGGTTATTCAATGAATACCGTTATTCTTAAACCGCCTTTTATGATACATGTAATCGCAAAGTATTGTCATGATAATTGTATAATTTACAGTCGCCAAGCTGTAAATGGTTTAGTAAGACTGCCTTTAAAATTAGACGGCTGCATATACGCGTGCACATCTGGCAAACTGCTCATCCTTTCCTCCATCGTACACGAAACAATATAAACCACCTGGTAACGAGGGTGCGACGATTAAAATGTGCCCGATTTAACACCTGATCATGTCAATAAAGTAACCGGATAAAAGCCGCCTTTTTTTTTACAAAAACAATTCCGTTGGGTGTACCAGTTGCCTCGCTGTCACGTCATCAACACAAGTGCTCATTTGCTATCGTCCATTTGGTGTGCACCGATACAGACACATCACGTTCAATGCCGAGGGTTGACATTTCTATGGCCGTGTTTTAAAATGCTCCGAAGCGGTTTAATGATGATGTGAATGCTACTTTCTATATGTAGTCACAACGAGCGCTTTTGTGCTTGTTATATATTTTTTTTACCATAAACACGACTCGTTTTATAGCGACTACCACGACCCTGTGTAAACGGCGGTAAAACAAGTGCATTGTTATTGTATGATAAAGGAACTGAAATCAATCTTTGTGAAACTTTCAAGATTACACATTTGCAGAGAGGTGGCTCCTTGCCACGTGGCACAATCAAGTTGTGCCATCAAGCCGAGACGGTCCAAAGGTTCAAAAATTCGAGGGTTTGTGCGGCGTTCGGCGCTGATGTTTAAAGCGATGCTGCACGTAACTGGGAAAAGAAAGGAAGCGAGTCCCGTTGTAGGTGCGTGACTTCATTTTCTCTGGATGGCGATCCAATTCCAATCACGGGTTTCACAAGAGGGAATGCGCACGCACATTCCACAGTGGAAGCGTGTTCTTGGGGCGCCCTAAACGATACGCAACGCCAAGTAGAATTCAACATTCTGGGGCAAAATAAAAGAGTTTCGGGCAACAATGTAGAGAGAAAAAAAAATCACAAACCATCTTGCTCCCATTAGTCCACGAGACTTCTCGACTTGTCGGTAACCACCTGATGTGCCATTACTTAAGTCGTTTCAAATTCCGTATGTGGCCGGTAATAGTGAATTGTGTGAAACATTATAAAATGAGCTGGCTATCAAATAAGTCACTATTATTTAGCCGTGTAAATAAATCGACGTGACAAAATTTTAGCTATCTTTGGTGAGACCAATACCTGCTCTGGACCATGGATCACGTGCAAATAAATGTGCCTGTAAACGTGTAAGGTGTTGTGTATTTAGCTCTCCTGTATTTGACACGGCTGTTACCATCGTCTCAAGATTCTAACACGCTCCTGAAAGTAAAAGGCGCCCCAAAAACTTGCGTCTTGTGTGCACGAAGTTATACAAATCTGGTCACACACACACACCTTCTGGATGGTAATACGCGCTCCCAACTTTTGCTTTAAAATCGTGTCGGGACGAGTGCGTCTTATAAACCAGAGAATATGGTATGTAATGTTACTGGTAGGAACCTCTGGTTACACCAGCACACAGGGGATTATTGTGTCCGTCCGTCCGTCGTGGAGGGAGGGGCTGGGTGGGGAGGGAGGGGCTGGGTGGGGAGGGTGGGGCTGGGAGGGGAGGGTGAGGCTGGGAGGGGAGGGTGGGGAGGGGCTGGGTGGGGAGGGGCTGGGTGGAGAGGGTAGGGAGGGGCTGGGTGGGGAGGGTGGGGAGGGGCTGGGTGGGGAGGGTGGGGAGGGGCTGGGTGGGGAGGGTGGGGCTGGGTGGGGGGTGGGGCTGGGTGGGGAGAGGCTGGTCACCCCGTGGTGCCCTTAGAAAACTCAACGTTTAACCTACTCACGCCGGCTTGTGCTCGCCCTCACAGTCGGGCATATTTGCGGAATACACCACGCCGCCGTTGACCTTGGCCATTGACCGAGCAACCCAACGTTCTTACCAGCTCCCTCCGCAGGAATGTGTTAAACGAGTAACGGATGTGTAGGTGGAATCACACAATAGGCCACAGTGGCACAAGGAATGAGTACCGCACTGCAGAAATCGGACCATGTTGGCAGCTTAGTTGCATCACCTGTTGTTATTGGATATTATCAAGTGTGTACTTGCTTTATCTTAGTTACTTTGCCGTCATGTCAATGTCCTGAATCTCATTAAGCGCAGTACGGGCTCTCATTGAAGTAAAAACAACGCGGGAAACTATCAAAGCTATTATGATGCATCTGTGGTATTTTCATTGTATTTGTGAACTCGAATGTAAACAGACATTGCCCTTGGTTATATATCTCAATAAAAATTCAAGGTCGTTTTCGGTAAAACAAAACCTCCAAGGATACATAATGTATTCATAGTCCTCCTAAGAACATCACTAGCAAAGTCGAGATTGTAACAAGCATATAACATGAACATAACAAAAGTAGCACTTTATGAAAGTGAATAAATAATACTTCATGCGTAATGTATGCTTATGTGCATTTCTGCTGGTAAAATTGGTATTGTGAACTGCGCTAAAACTAGATTTGCGTTATATGTGCAATTTGTTGAAAGTGTTATAAACGAAACACGAGTCGATTGTTCTTCCAGGGATTAATCAGTATCGATGCTTTTTACGATAACCCTTTGTAGGATGTCTGGCCAATTTCTCATTCAAGATTTGAATGCACGAGGGATAAAAAAAACCCAGACAAAATACACGTGCAAGGGGAACTAACACGCAAATATCCAGAAACTTACTCTTAGGTTTTTTCGGTAAAGTCACGTAGGTAAAAAAATAATCAAGTGTATTACTGATACAGTAAATTTAGCTGTGACGGTCCCACCTGAAGACGAAGACTTGTGTTGCCTCCGAAACGTCGTGATTTATTATGATTTTATTATTATTATTTTACCTACGTGACTTTACTGAAAAAACCTAAGAGTATGAATCCCTGCAGTCACGAAAGCTTCAAATCTATAATCCAGATACTTGTCCATCACCTACTTGCTATACGATCAGAAAACGATACGAAAACAAAACACACGCTTCACAAACGCTGACCATAAAACCAAATAGAGTGGGTTACTGCTTTGGGCAATGGCCCTTATTGAACACATTCAAGATATTTACTTCCTTATGGTTGTAGATCGGGATGTCCAGCGTGGCAACTTAAAGCCATCGAAGAGCACCGGGGGGCATACCGATAGTTTCGGATTGACGACGCGAGTACTCGTTCCACCGTCCCCGTTACCGTACTTTTGTGATTGTGATCTCCCCTCCATTCCAACAGCGTTACTCTTTGACCTTGCTCGGATCTTGGCGGCACACTGATTTCCCCCACCTGCACATGCGTGACCGAGGGGAGTTGTGGGGGTCGACGCACTGCGCACCACAACCAATGAAGAGGAGGAGGTGGGAGGGGGGGGATCGGCCACTGAACGGCACGGAGAATCCGCGTCTGTCCCAACGTGCATAATGGTGAGGTCATTTTCGCTCCCGTCATTCCGAAAATACCAGGGCGCACCCTTTCTGAAGCACCGACCCAGAGGCGATAGCCACACATCTCTGCAGGTGGGTGTCACGAATGCCATGCATTGCTCTATCCACCAACACTGCCGCTAAGGGGCTGTCAGCAAAGGCTCAACACATGATTTGGTGAAACTGTGTTAGCAGTGATGCACAAGTACAAATACGAATACATTTGTAGCAAATACGAATACATTTTAAAAAATAATGTAAGGGCTTGATAAGACCGTGTCCGTGTTGCGAGTGGCACACGTGGTTTGTACGCTATGCAATGAACCCAGCAGCCGATGTTCGGTTCTCAGCCATGGCTACCACTGGTGGCGAGTGAGATCTGAACCATTCCATCCTTCTTCTTGGTTCTTTCGGTAAAGTCACGTAGAAGGGAAGTAATAAAATAATAAAAATAAAACATAATAAAATAATATAATAATATAACATTTTATTACTTCCCTTCTACGTGACTTTACCGAAAGAACCAAGAAGATGAATCCCTGCAGTCACGAAAGCTTTAAATCGAAACATTCCATCCTTCACAATGCACTGATCATTGGTCATATCACTCCCATTACCGGCATGGCACGGGGAGGACCGTACCAAGGCTCTCGGCGCTTTATCGTATTGCCTGTTGCCATTCAGCCCATTGGATTGACAATGAACTGTAAATTGTAATGTCAGCTAGGCTGCAATACAATATAAACGGTGATAGCAGCAATGCGTGTGTTTGTTTGCAGGCCACATGACCTGCATGCTCCAACTTGTGAGCTACCGGGTAGTAAAAACACCAGCAGCTGACTTGAAGATACACACAAAAACCCGTAAACACCAAGCGCGAAATGGGTTTGCAGCAGCGAAGTACATTACACACCGCGATGCACTTAGACCAGCTCATGAGATCAAGGCTGCAAAACAGCCACTCTCCGAGGCTTACCATGGCATCGTTCCGAGTGCTGCCGGTGGGTATTCATCACGCGCCGTGGCACGAGAAAATTTGTCGACATCAAAGGGATTCATCAGTAAGACCTCAACGCTCCCTTCACTCGCTTTGTACAATGGATGGACAAAGGCTAACATATCCTTTGTAGGGCATCACACATTGGCAGATTCATACTCACTGATACATCCATATAAGGAAGGTTATGGGGAGTGTGGGGGCATTTGTCACCGTATCTTTCTGTTCCACCTGCCCATAGCCTGCTAACATTTTTGCAGCATTTCCCCCCCAAAGATGACACTATTAACTCTCGTTCCTTGTGCTACCGCCCAGCAATTCTAGTCTGGCAAACCAAATAAGTGCGGTTGCAATGTGTGTTATCTAATTTCAACCAATTCCCTGCATGTAAAATATTCAGTACCATTAGCATTTAAAAATCCGTTCTGGTAAATTATTAAATTAAGGTGTAAGATGTGTTTTTCTCATATTTCAAAATTGGGGACAGCATTTGAAAGTCTCTAAGATTGAATAATAATTTACCATTATGCATATTCAGTATAAATATGTTAATACAAGTCTATCACATTATGTTACGTATCTTTGTTATATAGAGCATATATCGAAAATGTAATATATCACTGCATTGAAAAAAATGTCAAAACATTAAAAGATCGTTTTCAATCGGTGCATATCAACTGCCATGTGTTGGAAACTTCTACCATTGTTGATGAAAAAATAAGCAAAAGCTGAAAAGTGCGCAAAGAAGCGTTGAGAAATGCATATTTGAAATTGCGCTGAGAAAAAAATGAAATTGTATTTTTTTACATAAAATCATTTTATGTAGAGCATGTTGGCATCCACATAAGCTCGTGTTCACTATCCTTGACATTTTCTCCACATTGCACCAACTGTGACTACAGACGAGACTCCAACATAGAAAAAAACATCTCTACTGAAAGTGGTATCCTGAAAACGTTAACGAAAAGCCCCCGTTTAATGCATAACTGAACCGAGAACTTCGCACCAGCGTGTTTACTAAACTCATGTCAGCAAGGAACAACTTATACAAACACAACATAATAACTACCCAACTCAGGATTGGGACTATCATCTGACCCAGGAATACAACAGACACAGGTCTGGAATGAATCCTAATAATGTTCACCACCACTCTACAAGTCCATGCAACCCGAGTACCAAACACCGTGACACAACATTAAGGTATCAAGCGACAACCGTTGGCAGTGTAAGGGGATAGGGGTCCCCGGAGTGACATTGAGACACCCACTATTATATTGTCGCTTGGGCTGTTGCCACGTGCATCCTCGTGATAACTCTTCTTACAAGCAACACGCTCGCATAGGCGCCGCTTGCTTGACTGGCACAAACGGTGCGGGCCAGAACCCTCTGTGCTCCCGGAGGAGAGGAGAGGGCCCAATATATGGGTGCCAAAACCAACGACTGTACAATCGAGGAAGAAAAACCATGCGTGAGAATTGATTCTGTGACGATGTCAAACGTGCGTTTGTTCTCCTCGGAAGTGTTTCTTTTGCAATAATAACAAAGATGGTCACCGCATCGCGCGCGTTGAGACGTGCTTCTGCGGCCGTCTGGAATGCTCTCCCTTCCGATATTAGGAAGCGACTGGAACTATACGCACTTTCAAATCTAGATTGAAAATTGATTTCTTTAGAACTGCTTTTTGTGTTTAGTTTGTTGTCCATCCCCCCGCACCTTTGATTAGTGCGGTTGGCTACGTACGGTGCGAAAGAAGTTCAACATACATACAAACGTAGCACTCGCGCCAATGTGCGGGGCGTTATAAGCCCATGTAGGCAAATGTAAGAAAAGCAACACCATAGTTCCTCTTGGATCGTCTTCATGAGAGTTATTGTACCTTGGCGTTACAAACAGACGTACAAGTATAATGTATAATGCTTTAATTTGAATGCATTAATTGATGCTTTCGCAAGAGTACAGACCTTATTATTTATATGTCGCTGATGGCAACCGCATCGGCCCATATCCATTACCCATCGCACTGATCATGTCGACCAATGCTTTCCACATTGGTGGACGGGATGGACAGAAGCGGCGCCAACACCACTGACAATACTTCCCTGAAGACCAAAGAATCCGGCCGACAGTGCCTTACAAAAGTACCGGATGACTTGAAGTAACTTTAGCCACTTGAAAATTGCTGGCCTTGAAAAACGTGTCCATGGAGATATTGAATGCATCAACGTGCTTTTTATTAGCCTACGGTAAGTAGCTTCATGGCCCTTAGCTCCCCGCAGGTCCAAGCTGTGTGAGGGGCTTGAAGGCCACCCACCATTCTTGTGCCCTTACCTCTTGAGGATGGGTGCAGCGGTGGCTAAGAGATGTTAACTACCTCGCCTGGTATACAGTAGGTCGTGGGTTCGATCCCGACCCTGACTCTTGTATATTTGGAGTTTGTATGTTCTCCCCGTGGTCGCGTGCATTTTTCTCTGGGTTTTTCCCTCCACATTTAGAAACATGCGTTCAGAGTATTTGGCTGCTAGAAGATTTCACGTGATGAGCCACTTCATTGGGCTATCATTTGTGGCCAGGTCGTTTCTGAAAAAAGAGCTATAGAGCTCAGTGGGCCTTACCTGCTAAAATAAAAACTATCATTTAAAAAATCTAGGATGGGCTCACTCAGACACGACGTAATGGGGAGTAAGCGGATAGCAGCCTTCCTTATCGGGTCTCCCCAGGGTCACCAATGCCAACGGTCCCGCGGTGATCCCGTCGGGGTAGCCTGGTCAACTTGTCACATCGCATTCTCTCCAGCGTAAGAGACATGCCCATCTCCCGTGGCATTCAATCTTGAGGAGCTGGCCACGTGCCCAGGTTTAACGTGAGCTTGGTCCTATCTGGGTCAGCGACCGGGAAAGTATTGACGCGCCCGGCACACCACATTCGTTATACATCTTGCGATGCTGTAAATACGAGTTGCGCACTTCCAGCAAATATGGGGGAATACACAGCAAATAATCCCTGCGCGTGCCTCGCAACCCTTTTTTTGTCGTGCATCACTCCCAGATGAGCAAAATGCTCCAGATCGTTGTCCTCTTTGGTGAGGTTCGCTCTACAGGAGCATCATCAAATTAATATCTGTGCTGAAGCCCAGACATGATTCCTGTTTGGCAGAAAAAATTGTCACTTTGTCAAGCTGGAGTGGGGTGCCAAAGATTCACTTTTTGAGCCATGGAAGGCTCCTAAAATATAAAACAAATAAGATTAAGAACATTAACGATGAGAAACATACAAATACACGAAATTAAGCTACGGAGTAATAGCCTTCTGCTGCAGAAAAGTAAAGTGAGGCTTCTGGGTAACCATGTGACTAGGCTACCGCTTTTGCTATGGATCTTTGTGTCTCAGTGGCCTCGTCTCTGCAGCAGTAATTGTGCTACAGGGATTATATACCGAGGGTATTGAATATGGGCCACCATGGGTGCTGACATTGAGAAGGAACGAAACACATGGATTCGAGAACAAATACCATTATTTTGACTCTTTAGAAAAATAAGTGGGCTTGGGCATAGCATCACGAGAAGGGATTTTTGCTGATGGATGAGACTGGTGACAGAAGACAGCCAAAGTAGAGAACACGCCCAAGAGCAGGGCCATTGCAAAGATGGGACAATGAGATCGGCTCCTGTGCCACAGCGAGATGGAGAAGCCTTCGTCCAGAAATGCAAGCAGCACGTTTGATGATGATAAATTAAGTGACAAAACATCTCATTGCTTCAACCTTGTATAGTATCAATTCTTTACCAAGGAAACCCTCTCAGAGTCTCAAGGTTTCATCTTTCAAGAGGGGTCCTGGACAATTCCATTGATGAGAGGCATGTGGGAGGAAATCGGAGTACCTGGAGAAAAAAGAAACCCCAGGCATTTGAGGCGTGACACTCGGCGCTGCAATGTCCTGGTCACCGAGCCGGACCAAGCCTATAACACCTGACAAGCCCTGGTGGCGGTCACCCATTCAAGCACTTACCAGGCTCAACCTGTGTAGCATCTGATACGCGATGAGATGTTGTACGTTTCGTGTGATTTGGCAGGAAAAGCTTCGGGTTGAAGAGAACGTGTCTGCGAGAACGTCGACCGATGAGACGGAGCGATGAAGCCAGTTCATGTGGAGTTATCTGTTGGATTTTCGTGACGCAAGATCACGAGGAGCTGCGATGGCTTTTGGGAGGTCTTCATCCAGCAGTGGGTTGATCACAGCTGATGATGATGATGCCGAGTAATGCATTGCTCTGCGTTGTGTTTATTTTAAAACATTCCGATAACGGAGGCCACATCTTCAAATATGCATCGTACTGTAGACTATGTGGTTTTAAGGGCTATCGCACGGAGCAATGAAGCACCTCAATAAGCAGGAGTGTATGCGCACTTTAAACAAAGCCATTCTCAAAACATCTTGACTACCGCTCATAAAATTTACGCTGGCGATAAGCATTAGAATCCAGCATATGCAATTATTACAGAAATGATGCACATCTGCAAAAAAACACTAAAGTGCTAAATAAATGAGTGACATTAAACAGTAACAGCAGGGCATCATTGTATAATGTGAGTTTAATTGTCAGGCAATTCTTTTTCCCTCTCACAGATAACCTTAAAAGAGGGACTAATACATTATGCAGTGCCGTATGTTAGCTCCACAGAGGTGCCGATATTTATCAGATAAAAGTGTGATAACGTATGGTGCTTAAATTCTCATTACAAAAAAAAAAATCCCACCGATTTTTTTTTTACTACCCTCCAAGGGGATTATACAGAAGAATGCACTTCATTGAGGCACATATGTGTGTGTATTTAGTGGGAGATCAAAACAATTCATTAAAGTATAAAGAAAATGTGTCGAAACATATTTACATTATTTATAAAATAAATGTTTTTGAAGCTCAGTCAAATAGGTGACTAACTTATATGGCAAATAAAGTGGCTTGAAAATAAATTCACGTGTATACGTTGGTGGAAACGTAATATGCCATTCCGAAAATGTGTTTGGCTGTTCATATATAATGTATATATAGAGTGTATTATATTCACAGGAAGCATTATAATGCAACCATAATATATGCATTCTCGGGTTCACATTGAGAGACATGTTCAGAAGCATGGACAGCAAAACAATGAACAGAGATGTCATACCGATTGTATCGTGACAAACAGCAACCCTGGGTTGATGCATTTCTGTTAGCAGACATATCTCTGTAGCGCTAATGACACAAATCTTCCGTGAAATGGCAACCAAGAAAGATCAGCCTGGCATGTGTCAATGAGATGGAATTCTGCTGTTAAGCACAACAGAGAGTGGGGAAAAGTTAAACCTACAGCGACTTGATAATTCCTAAAGGTTATCAGCACATACTCACGTGAACACGTTGGAAGTCCTGCTGTTATTTTGTAAATTCCAAATGCAATGTATTAAGGATACAGGAGTCATATTTACAGTGGATGTATATTTAAATTTGAATAGCCTGTTCTCAGAACGTTGTGATACCCTCTCGAACCGCCTTCATCCTTATATAGACATAGTCTGTGGGTCAGACATACACACGTAGATGAAATAGACATGTCAGCTAGTTGTTTGACAAGGGCACAACGCTGCTGCACAGAGGCTATGGTGAGCGGGTTGAGGCATCATGGGCAATCGGAGGCATAAGGCACACACGGTCATGGCGACTGGAATAATCCACGACCTTGTCACTGTTGTGAAGGCTGCCGTGCATGCAATATCAGAGGCACGAGGAACAGAGGGCAATTAAAACACGTGGGACATGCATTAAAAGGAAACTACAGACGTAAAAAAAATTACAGAGTGCTGGTTAATAACTTAAAAAAAACTTTAATGCGTGCCAAGCCCATAATAACCCATTGGTTATTAGCGCCGCTAGATAAATGTGTCTCGATGATGCAGGGATTTTTGCCGAGAGGCAGGAAGAGGAGCATACACTGAATGTGTAGATGGCAGGACATGTGGAAGACACAGCACATTGAGTGTTGATGAAAGTGGGCTTGGGGGTATAACACGTCGCAAGAAGGGGGTCATGGCTGGTGATCGAGACGAGCAATGGAGTGGCAGCCAAAGGTGGAAAATAAGATGAAGAGGACCTTCACTGCACAGACGGAGAAATGAAAGCAGTTTGTTTGAAGGAACTTGCAGATGGATCATTGCATTGCAGAACCATGAGAGATGGCAGTGGCTTGGTGAAGACTTCATCGAGCAGTAGATTAAGGCAGATTCTATGAGCTCAGTATCTGCCACATTGTGGCATTGGAGGTTATATGGCAATGTAAATTTACGAGGTGCTGTGGAGCTTTGCTTGTCAACTGGGGTTACATGTTTACACTTTATGTAAAATTGTTACCATGCGCTCGCTAATGTAATAGTGGTTTGTATTAGAAACTCTCCACACACATTATCGTAAAGTGTCAGTCACAAGGATGTGCTTTCAGATTATCAATAATTGGAAGACTGGCAGGTTTATGTGCAGTGGGGTTTAAAAAAAAACTGCTAAATTGGCATTTTACTGTGCGAATGAAGAAAACACGCTTTAACAATTTCCATGGCATATGTATAACTAGATTCTCTGCCTCGTGTTATATTTTAACACACGGTGGTAATTCAACACAGTAACTTGTTGGTCTCGCATTACCCGAGCTAAATTTGAGCTGGCACATGAACTCACAATTTGTACGATCCAAACACGTAAAAAAGACCTTATACTCAACGCCTGTATTAAATATGCACGGGCTACATGCGCATATGTGCTCATCATATTTGACAAAAAAATTATACTGGTAGGAACCTCCTGGTTACACCAGCCCACAGGGGATTATTGTGTCCGCCCGTCCGTCGTGCATCCAAAAATGAGAGGGGTGGGGCTGGGTGGAGAGGGAGGGGTTGGGTGGGGAGGGGCTGGGTGGGGAGGGGCTGGGTGGGGAGGGGGCTGGGTGGGGAGGGGAGGGTGGGGAGGGTGGGGAGGGGCTGGATGGGGAGGGTGGAGAGGGGCTGAGTGGGGGGTGGGAGGGGTGGGGCTGGGTGGGGAGGGGAGGGTGGGGAGGGTGGGGAGGGGCAGGGTGGGGAGGGTGGGGTGGGGCTGGGTGGGGGGTGGGAGGGGTGGGGCTGGGTGGGGAGGGGCTGGTCACCCCGTGGTGCCCTTATAAAACTCAACGTTTAACCTACTCACGCCGGCGTGTGCCCGCCCTCACAGTCGGGCATATTTGCGGAATACACCACGCCGCCGTTGACCCTGGCCATTGACCGAGCAACCCAACGTTCCTACCAGCTCCCTCCGCAGGAATGTGTTGTGTGTCTTTGCATGTGTGCAGTTGGGGGAGCGGTGGTGTAGCGGTTAGCGCGCGGCACTACGAACCCAGCCACCCGAGTTCGATTCCCGCTCATGGCCATAAACACCAGTGACGAATACTTATCTGAACCGGTACTGAGACTCCCCTAGGTCGACTCAGCCACAAATGAGTACCTGGGTGCGGTGTGTAAAACATCGCCACTGGGGGAGACAAAGGCGGCCGGGCGTGGTGCTGGCCCACCCACCCCCTCGTGTGCCGTGCCGGCCTTCAAAGGTGATCGCTAACAGCACTTGCCCCAAGAGTCTGTTAAGGCTATACGGGGGATCTGTTGTTTACATATACAGGTTACGCACTTTGTTTCTACTTTGCATCTGTAAAACACATTCCTGCGGAGGGAGCTGGTAGGAACGTCGGGTTGCTCGGTCAATGGTTGCAGGGTCAACGGCGGCGTGGTGTATTCCGCAAATATGCCCGACTGTGAGGGCGGGCACAAGCCGGCGTGAGTAGGTTAAACGTTGAGTTTTATAAGGGCACCACGTGGTGACCAGCCCCTCCGCACCCTCCCCACCCTCCCCACCCAGCCCCACCCTCCCCACCCAGCCCCACCCTCCCCACCCAGCCCCTCCCTGCACGACGGACGGACACAATAATCCCCTGTGGGCTGTTGTAACCAGGAGGTTCCTACCAGAATCACATCTTCAAGTAATACGCATATTAATCGCATGTTTGTGTTTCACAAAGTCATGTATTTAAAGTACTGTACCGCCAAAGGAAATTAATATGTAGAATGATGACCGTTGGTGAATAATTAAAGTTAATATTTACTCCGAATTCATTCGTCTTAAAGATTTAACATTGCTTTTGAAAATTATTGCTCTATCAAAAGCAATTATTTAAACAGCACTTGCCCCACCAGTCTCTTGAAGGCTACTCTAACAGACTGTTGGGGCAAAGACAAAGATCCCCCGTATCGCCTTCAGAATCAGAATATGTCTGCAAACTGGAGCCTTTAACAGACTGTAGGGGCAAGTGCAAAGAGCTTTAGAGCTAATCGGATTCCTTCATTATAAATAAAAATTCTCATTCTGAAGGCTATACGGGGAATCGCTGTCTTTTTATTGCTCTATCAAAAGCAATTATATACAACAAGTATAACCCGTAAAAACAAAGTTTTTCATTATAAATCCTTTATATGCGTGGCGGCTAGAGTCCTCTCGTCCTCTGGCTTGAGATGGCTGCCACCTATGGGTTAGATGATTGTCTGCCAGTATTAAGCAATTGGTAATTAAATATTTAATTTGTTTTCCCTAAACAGTGTAAAAAAATTTAAAAAAAATTTCACGAACATTAATTGTCTCGCACAACGAGTCTGTGTGCAAAATGTCAGCTCGATTGGATCACGGGAAGTGGGTTAAAAAACGACCGAAAGATTTGCACGGTCGTAAGCAAGCAAGCAAGCACGCAAGCAAGCAAGCAAGCGAACTTAATATTAAGGATTTAAAAAACACTTTGCCCCAACACCCTGTTAAAGGCTACTTTATACAGACGGGCTACTTTAACACACCTTTGGGGGCAAGTGCTGGACATCTGTGCAAAAAGAGCGTTATGGCTCATCAGATTCCTCCAGTAAAAAAGTTTTATTTTCATTCTGACGGCTATACGAGGGATGGTTGTCTTTTTATTGCTCTATCAAAAGCAATAAAAATAACACTTGCCCCAACATTCAGTTAAAGGCTGATTTAATAGAATGTTGGGCTACTTTTTAAAGGCTACTTTAACGGACAGTTGGGGGGGGAGGGCAAGTGCTAAACATCTGTGCAACGATAAGAAGAAAAAAATGAGGGTCACTTGATAGATCATCGGATTCCTACAAATAAAACATCCCGCCGTGTCTTTTTCACGTGCGTCAGTTTGAAGCGAGAGACACACACACAGATACACACACAGTGAGAGAGAGACAGAGTGAGAGACACACACACAGAGAGACAGAGTGAGAGACAGAGATAGACACACAGTGAGATAGACAGTGAGAGACAGAGGACACACACACACAGAGACAGAGTGTGAAGGACAGAGTGTGAGAGACACACAGAGAGACAGTGAGAGGGACAGAGTGTGAGAGACACACACACAGAGACAGAATGAGAGACAGAGACACACACACAGAGAGACAGTGAGAGACAGAGAAGACACACACACAGAGACAGAGAAGACACACACAGAGACAGAGAGAGAGACACACACAGAGACAGAGAGACATACACACACAGAGACAGAGTGAGAGAGAGAGACACACACAAAGACAGAGAGAGACACACACAAAGACAGAGACACACACACAAAGACAGAGGAGACACACACAAAGACAGAGTGTGAGAGACAGAGAGACACACACAGAGAGACAGAATGAGAGACAGAGAGACACACACAGAGACAGAGTGTGATAGAGAGGAGACACACACACAGAGACAGAGTGTGAGACACACACACAGAGACAGAGAGTGACACAACACACACAGAGACACACACACACAGAGACACACACACACAGAGACAGAGTGTGAGACACACACACAGAGACAGAGAGTGACACACAGACAGAGACACACACACACAGAGACACAAAGTGAGACACACACAGAGACAGAGTGTGAGAGACACACACAGAAAGACAGAATGAGAGACACACACACAGAGACACAAAGTGAAAGACAGGAGAGACACATACACAGAGACAGAGAGACACACACACAGACAGAGTGAGACACACACAGAGACAAAGTGAGACACACACACAGAGACAGAGTGAGTGAGACAGAGTGACACACACACAGAGAGACAGAGGAGACACACAGAGACAGAGTGACACACACACGGAGACAGAGTGAGAGACAGAGAGACACACACAGAGACATAGTGTGATAGACACACACACAGAGAGACAGAATGAGAGACACACACACAGAGACACAAAGTGAGAGACAGGAGACACACACACAGAGACAGAGAGACACACATACCGACAGAGTGAGACACACACAGAGACAAAGTGAGACACACACACACAAACACACACACAGAGAGACAGAGTGCGAGACACACACAGAGACAGAGAGATACACACACAGAGACAGAGTGAGTGAGACAGAGTGAGACACACACAGAGACAGAGTGAGAGACAGAGAGACACACACAGAGACAGAGTGTGACAGACAGTGACACAAACACACAGAGACACACACACACAGAGACAGAGTGTGACACACACACACAGAGACACACACAGAGACAGAGGGGACACACACACAGAGACAGAGAGTGACACACACAGACACACACACACAGAGACAAATTGAGAGACAGGAGACACACACACAGAGACAGAGAGACACACATACCGACAGAGTGAGACACACACAGAGACAAAGTGAGACACACACAGACACACACACAGAGACAGAGTGCGAGACACACACAGAGACAGAGAGACACACACACAGAGACAGAGAGACACACACACAGACAGAGTGAGACACACACAGAGACAAAGTGAGACACACACACAGAGACAGAGTGAGTGAGACAGAGTGACACACACACAGAGAGACAGAGGAGACACACAGAGACAGAGTGACACACACACAGAGACAGAGTGAGAGACAGAGAGACACACACAGAGACATAGTGTGAGAGACACACACACAGAGAGACAGAATGAGAGACACACACACAGAGACA
The DNA here is from genome assembly GCF_015708825.2 of Lethenteron reissneri. NCBI lineage: Eukaryota > Metazoa > Chordata > Hyperoartia > Petromyzontiformes > Petromyzontidae > Lethenteron > Lethenteron reissneri. Next base: position 5,760,170 of record NC_083813.1, on the reverse strand, counting down.
CAAAGTAAGAGACAGGAGACACACACACAGAGACAGAGAGACACACACACAGACACACACACACACAGACAGAGTGCGAGACACACACAGAGACAGAGAGACACACACACAGAGACAGAGTGAGTGAGACAGAGTGAGACACACACAGAGACAGAGTGAGAGACAGAGAGACACACACAGAGACAGAGTGTGACAGACAGAGTGACACACACACAGACACACACACACACAGAGACAGAGTGTGACACACACACACAGAGACACACACAGAGACAAAGGGGACACACACACAGAGACAGAGAGTGACACACACACACACACAGATCCAAATTGAGAAACAGGAGACACACACACAGAGAGAGTGACACACACACACAGAGTTAGACAGTGACACACACACACAGAGGGTGACACACACACACACACAGACAGAGAGAGTGAGACACACACACAGAGACAGAGAGTGAGACACACACAGACACACACACACAGAGACACACACACACAGACACACACACAGAGACAAAGTGAGAGACAGGAGACACACACACAGAGAGAGTGACACGCACAGACACACACACAGAGAGTGACACACACAGAGACACACACACACAGACAGAGAGAGTGAGACACACACACATACACAGAGAGTGACACACACACAGACACACACACAGAGACACACACACAGACACACACAGAGAGAGAGAGAGAGTGACACACACACAGACACACACACAGAGACACACACACACAGAGTGACACACACACACACAGACACACACACAGACAGAGAGAGTGAGACACACACACAGAGACAGAGAGTGAGACACACACACAGACACACACACAGAGAGACACACACACACAGACACACACACAGAGAGAGAGTGACACACACACACAGACACACACACAGAGACACACACAGAGTGACACACACAGAGAGACACACACACAGAGAGAGTGAGACACACACACACACACACAGAGACACACACACAGACACACACACAGACACACACACACACACAGACACACACACACACAGACACACACACACACAGAGACACACACACACAGACACACACACACAGAGACACACAAAGTGAACGCCGTCCCTTTAACCGCGTGGCCCACGAGAGTAGCAGTAGGAGCAGTAGGAGGAGCAGGAGGAGCAGGAGGGTGGAGGGGGCTGGGCGAGCCGGTGACGTGAAAATTCTGCGTCCGTGAGGCCGCGGCCACTGGAGCAGCAGCAGCAGCAGCCACTACCGGCCAGGCAGACACACAGACAAGGCAGGTAGACAAGACAGGCAGACACACAAAGCAGACAAGACAGGCAGACAGACAAGGCAGACAAGGCAGGCAGGCAGACAGACAAGGCAGACAGACAGACAAGGCAGACAGACAAGGCAGACAGACAGACAGGCAGACAAGGCAGGCATGGGTGGTGATGCCACATGACAGAGCTGCAGACATGTCGAGGTGGACTCATAGGGTCCCTCGGTAAAGATTGGCGTGAATCTACTTAGGTGACGAACTCTACCACCCACCCATCATCATCATCATCTCCTCCACCACCACGGCTGATGAAACGAAAGCAAACGACACTTCGGTAAGCAAGCAGCAGCATCAGCAGCAGCAACATCATCATCAGCAGCAGCATCAGCAACATCATCATCAGCAGCAGCAACATCATCATCAGCAGCAGCATCATCATCAGCAGCAGCAACATCATCATCAGCAGCAGCAACATCATCAGCAGCAGCAGCAACATCATCATCAGCAGCAGCAACATCAACATCAGCAGCAACATCATCATCAGCAGCAGCAACATCATCATCATCAGCAGCAGCAGCAACATCATCAGCAGCAGCAGCAACATCATCAGCAGCAACATCATCAGCAGCAGCAACATCATCAGCAGCAACATCAGCAACATCAGCAGCAACATCATCAGCAGCAACATCATCAGCAGCAGCAACATCATCAGCAGCAACATCATCATCATCACCAGCAGCAGCAACAACAGCAGCAGCAACATCATCAGCAGCAGCAGCAACATCATCATCATCAGCAGCAGCAACATCAGCAGCAAGCAGCAGCATCATCAGCAGCAGCATCATCATCAGCAGCAGCAACATCAGCAGCAGCAGCAACATCATCATCAGCAGCAGCAACATCATCATCAGCAGCAACATCATCATCAGCAGCAGCAACATCAACATCATCATCAGCAGCAACATCATCAGCAGCAGCAGCAACATCATCATCATCAGCAGCAGCAACATCAGCAGCAAGCAGCAGCAACATCATCAGCAGCAGCAACATCATCAGCAGCAGCAGCAACATCATCATCATCAGCAGCAGCAACATCAGCAGCAAGCAGCAGCATCATCAGCAGCAGCATCATCATCAGCAGCAGCAACATCATCAGCAGCAGCAGCAACATCATCATCAGCAGCAGCAACATCATCATCAGCAGCAACATCATCAGCAGCAGCAACATCAACATCATCATCAGCAGCAACATCATCATCAGCAGCAACATCATCATCATCAGCAGCAGCAACATCATCAGCAGCAACATCAACATCATCAGCAAGCAGCAACATCAACATCATCAGCAGCAGCAACATCATCAGCAGCAGCAACATCATCAGCAGCAACATCAGCAGCAGCAACATCATCATCAGCTGTGCAGGTCAGAGTAAACGGAGAGCATCAACGCAGAGCGGCGGATGAGGTTCAAGGTGTACGCGCGGGTGATTTAAAGCATGGGGCACGGTGTGTTTGTGTTGTTGTTTCGCTCAGGGAGGGATGGTGGCGATGATGATCATTTAAACCGTGAAGAAGATGGTTATTTCAGTGGTACGTGTGTGTGTGTGCCACGGTGTGTTTAATACGTTCGGTACGAGCGAGATGGACCACCACAATTGGTGGTGGTGACTTTCTCATCGTTATCACAATAAATTTTTGTTTTATTTCTCTCCGATTGAAAAGGAACACTTTCCTCCCCCCATCACCACCATCACCACCCTTTCTTCTTCTTCTTCTGGTGGTGGTTATGGGAGTTGAAATGTTCGCGAAAGAATGTGAAGTTGAATTTTGAAAGTCAGGCCCCAGTGGCTTTGCTCAAAACTAATGAGTCGCTTTGGGTATTGGTGGGGACTTGGTCTCGTCATCTGCGATTCCGTGAAACATTTTGATTGCAATTGAAGCAGTCGTTAATATGTGATGGTAAGGGACAATTCACGCAAAAAAATTGTGAAGTTATTATAACAACAACAACAAAATGTCTGCTTCCACGCAGGCTATTTGTACTCTGCGTGTCATGGGATGGTATTTTGTTGTATTGTTAAAGGGTTTGAAAGTGAAATCTCTGAGCAGAGGATATTTGTATATGTTGTCTGTTAGTAATTGTCAGATTTTGGAATGCTCTGCCTGAACACTGAGATTCTCCCAATTAAAAATAAACTAAAAACCTTATTTTCCTATGATGTTAGGTAAAATAAGACGTGATTGTTTTCTATTGTATGGCACTGAAGCCCTGTTGTTGGGTCTGCTGGGCCTCATAAAAAAACGTCAAAATAACTACGATAATTATGCAAAACAAAGTAATTCGTACAGCTGACCAGACATCATCCCGCGACAGTTTGCTGTCAATGCATCGGTGGTCATAAGTGGTCAGATGTTTAAATGCTCTGCGTACATAGTACATACTACAACAACGACTAAATAGAACGTCAATTCAGTAAAGCATTTCGACGGCGCGTGGTGGGAGAAAAATGAATTGTTTTGCTCTCTGTTGGTTTCGTGGAAACCTCTCCTGCACTTTGAGTATATCTCCAAGGTGCTGACACTGCGTGTGTCTCTCTCCCTGTGTGTGTCTCTCTCTTCCTGTGGGTGTCTCTCTCCCCATGTGTGTCTCTCTCTTCATGTGTGTGTCTCTCTCTCCCTGTGTGTCTCTCTCCCCGTGTGTGTCTCTCTCTCCCTGTGTGTGTCTCTCCCTTCCTGTGGGTGTCTCTCTCCCCATGTGTGTCTCTCTCTTCATGTGTGTGTCTCTCTCTCCCTGTGTGTCTCTCTCCCCGTGTGTGTCTCTCTCTCCCTGTGTGTCTCTCTCTTCCTGTGTGTCCCTGTGTGTCTCTCTCCCCGTGTGTGTCTCTCTCCCTGTGTGTCTCTCTCCCCCTGTGTGTCTCTCTCCCTGTGTGTGTCTCTCTCCCTGTGTATGTCTCTCTCCCTGTGTATCTCTCTCCCTGTGTGTCTCTCTCTCCCTGTGTGTGTCTCTCTCCCTGTGTGTCTCTTTCCCTGTGTCTCTCTCCCTGTGTGTCTCTCTCTCTCTCTCTCTGTGTCTCTCTCCCTGTGTGTGTCTCTCTCCCTGTGTGTGTCTCTCTCCCTGTGTGTCTCTCTCTCCCTGTGTGTGTCTCTCTCCCTGTGTGTCTCTTTCCCTGTGTCTCTCTCCCTGTGTGTGTCTCTCTCCCTGTGTGTCTCTCTCTCCCTGTGTGTGTCTCTCTCTCCCTGTGTGTCTCTCTCCCTGTGTGTCTCTCTCCCTGTGTCTCTCTCTCCCTGTGTCTCTCTCTCCCTGTGTGTCTCTCTCCCTGTGTGTCTCTCTCCCTGTGTCTCTCTCTCCCTGTGTCTCTCTCTCCCTGTGTGTGTCTCTCTCTCCCTGTGTGTGTCTCTCTCCCTGTGTGTGTCTCTCTCTCCCTGTGTCTCTCTCTCCCTGTGTCTCTCTCTCCCTGTGTGTGTCTCTCTCTCCCTGTGTGTCTCTCTCCCTGTGTGTGTCTCTCTCTCCCTGTGTGTGTCTCTCTCTCCCTGTGTGTCTCTCTCTCCCTGTGTGTCTCTCTCCCTGTGTCTCTCTCTCCCTGTGTGTCTCTCTCTCCCTGTGTGTCTCTCTCTCCCTGTGTGTCTCTCTCTCCCTGTGTGTTTGTGTGATTGTTGCTCGCCGTAGTGTGAGCGGGACTACGAACCCGACAACCCGAGTTCGATTTCCGCTCAAGGTCGACTTCGGCCTCAAATGAGCACCTGGTGCGGTGTGTAAACATCGCCACTGGGGGGCAGGGAGACAAAGGCGGCCGGGCGTGGTGCTGGCCACCCACCCCGTGGCGTGCCAACACAGTGCCGGCCTTCGTAGGTGCTCGCTAACAGCACTTGTCCCAACATTCTGTTTAAGGCTACACGGTGGTGGTGGTGGGGGGTCTCTGTATTCTTTTTGTGTTTGTTTCTTTGTGTTTGTTGCTCGCAGTGTGGCGATGACAGCGCCACGCGAATGGGAAGACATCCGCGACCGTGGTGGCCGCTGCCGATGAGGGATGTTGAGAATCTTGACAGGCGCAGCAGCATGGCCTTGAGTCGGAAGGCAGGTGAGTGTGACGAGCGGCCACTTGTGTGTCTGTCTGTCTGTCTGTGTGTAGATGAGTACCTGGTGCCGTGTGTAAACATCGCCACTGGGGAGACAAAGACGGTCGGGTGTGGTGCTGGCCACCCACCCCCTCGTGTACCGTTCCGGCCTTCATAGGTGCTCGCTAACAGCACTTGCCCCTACAGTCTGTGAAGGCTATATGGGGGATTTTTGTGTTTGTGTGCTCACAGCAGATGACAATCGGGTGACAAGCACGTGCACGTAGTGATGGGAGTTGGTAGTGATGGAGCGGTGGTGTAGTGGTCAGCGCACTGCGCAGACGAATCCAGTGACCCGAGTTTGATTGTCGCTCACGGCCAACACCGGTGAAGATTATCTGAACCCGTCCTGGGCCTCCCCTAGGTCGACGTAGCCTCAAATGAGTACCTGGTGCGATGCGTGGACATCGCACCAGGTACTGTGCCGGGACTTTAAAGGTGCTCGCTTACAGCACTTGCCTGTCCCCAATAAGTCTGTTGAGGCTATATGGGGGATCTTTGTCTTTTGCCTTTGTGATGGAGTTGTCAAGGTTATTGATTTCAGTGGGTCCTGCTAATGGGTTGGTAGGATTATACTGACTAATGGGGTAGGTATAATCAATCAATTTAGGTATAATCAGTTTAACTACAGGACAACGGACATGTTTAGCTGTTACCCTGGCCACATGTTTGGATATGGTTAACCTGAGATGGCGTCAAAGGGTGATTTAATGCTTTTGTGTGATTGAAAATTAACAAGTTTATCAGGTTAGCAAAGGCGGTATCTAACTGGATGCACATAAAGAATAACTACTAAGCGATACCGCTATATGTGTGCGACATCAGTCAAAATTTCTGTCCCTCATGAGTGCGGAATGGTTGGCAGAGTGCAGTACTCTTGCTTGGCTGTGGTGCATTATAAACAAGATTAAGTGCATTAACTCTTCCTCCCCCATGGCTTTAATAATCGTGGAAAAGGCCAGATCAATAAATACAGAATCACACTGCACTCAAGTGGTAAAAGCATGATAATATTTCAACGCAAATTGGTTGGATGCTTTCGAATTTGACCAAGATAACATTGAGCACACGTTTGTATATTGTTTCGAGGTACACAGTTATTACCCGGTAATAGTGTGTGTGTGTGCATGTGCTGTATGGTGGTTGATGGCACGGTGGTGAGTGCACTGTGCTACAAACCCAGCGACCTAGTTTGATTTCCAGCCACGGCCAATATTAGTGGCGAGCCATATTTTTGACTTGTTCTGGGCCTCCCCTAGATCAACTCGGCCATAAATGACCGCTGAGTGCAGTATGTAAACATCAGCACTGGGGAGACAGGCGGCTGGGCGTGATGCTAGCCACACAACCCTCCTTGAATCACATGCTGGTCCTAATAGGTGTTTGCAAACAGCACTGTAAAATGATATATGGGGGAATAGATCTTTGTATTTGTTTGCAGAAAAAAATTCGATAATAGTAAAGGCAAATGCTTCTATCCCACTCTCGTATTGAACACAGCAGACCAGATCTTAAAAATAAAATCTTGCTCAGCTGCGCACAATCTAAACATTACATTGTGACCCGATTATTATTTTTTCTATCCACTGCTCTTTACACAGTAGTCAAAATATATACTAATCAAGTGTGTTGTACTAGCACATGCGAAGCTCATAAGTATATTTAAATTAACGAAGGTATCTCATGTGTGTATTTGTCCGGGGCGTCAGCGACGGCGTGTCAAGGTGGTCGAGGCTGGGTAGGAGGGCATGTGAAAGGGCGTTGGCTGCGTCACGGTGCACAACACTGCACAGGCAAAGAGGGGGTCTAATGAATACAAATGTTTAAGGGGGAGAAAGTAACAACGCCAACAAAGACAAAAACACTTAGTTTAACAGATGCCTCCTTTCTCTTATAAAGTGACCCCCAGGACGGCCTTTATATTTTATAACTTTCTGCCTCATTAAAACTTTTAAATTGGTTCCGAGTATAACGCCCATAAAATATACTGACGAGTGACCAGCGATGGTTTCTTGGCCACACACAGGATAATATAATATTTTCCTCCCTCATTTTATGCTGTTCCTACGTGGGCATACTATTGGTTTGCTGCATTTTATAAAGCATTTTATCGCTCTAATGTTTTCATACCATGCAGTGTTGGGATTTGCTTTGGCCTTAAAAGGCTTTGCCGGGCATTCGTTATGGTTAGAGTATTTTATTTTTTATTTTGATACATATTATTAAACCAGCCCCCCCCCCCCCCCCCGTGACTGACATAGCATGGGCAGGTGGACCATCATCCAGCATTGGTTTGACAAAGGGTATGTGAATGACTGTATTTAGAAACTATTAATTTATTGATACAGGTGCATTTTATTTTCAGTATTACTGCTTAGATAACTTAATCTGGTCCCATGCCATACACCTCAAATAATAATGCAGCTTAACTGAAATTTTTTTATCAGAAGTGCACCTGAAAAATGCTACTGCTGTACACGTATAATCCCCATGGATGTAAAGTCGTACTCCAATATGCCCAATTACGCATTGCTCCATGTTTATACATGAGCCTCAGCTAGACAGCCCCATGCTTTGCATGCACAATTCTGGGTTTGAAGATAAAAGTGTCCATCACAGCAATTAAACCGACTAGAGACTAGAAGTGTCTTTGATGTTGTGAATGTCTCTTTTTTTTATATTGTGTCTTGTATGGACTCTTATATGCGGCATACCACGTTTAATTAAATGCCGTTTATTTGTCTTACGTTAGGTTTCAGAGAAGCCAATTCCCAGCACAGCACTCTACTGCTGTAGCGTCAAGGCATGGGAAACCCATAAACAATTTGACAAGGGCGAGCTTTTGTCTCATCAGAAGCGCATGTTTCGCAATTGAGTGGAGGCACCTGCTGTAAGGATGAAGAAGGGGCTTGTGTCGCTACGGAAGTCTTTCCACTTGAAGAAATCCAAGGATGAAGCCTCCACCGTGTCTGGCTGTTTGGTAGAGCAAGACACGGAGAACGAAGCCTCCTGGGAGAGCCAGGGTGGGCTGCAGTCAGACAAAAGCAGCATGGATGCAAATCCCTGGGATGCCCTGGAAGGAGAGAGCAAACACAGGTCGCAGAGCGACGGCTTTATGAGCACCCTGAGACGGAAACTCTCCTTCCGGCAGAAGAATGTTGGAAAAAACCTCTTTCTTTCCATCGGCGCGGTGGACGATGACGTGTTTTCGGCAACGTCAGTGTCTTCCACAGGAAGCAAGGGTGCCGATGTCCACGCCAAAAGCTGCAACCATAACCGGTTTGCTCAGGGCAACCAATACGACGTGGTCCCCCTGCCAGCAGGAGGCAACGCTCCCAGAAACAGTAGTTCGACCAAAGCGGATGTTAAAGTGTCAGCTGACTTGGACTTTTTCCCTCTCAAAGCTCTGGCCAACGGATGTCAGTGTCGTGACAGAACCTTTGGCGGCTGCAAGGCAAGCCTGGACCCTCACAGCTGTGCGATGGAGCTGAGTCTTGATGGCAACCACAACCCAGATGTGACAATGATGGAATTTAATCAGTCTGCAGTATGCAACGAGCTGAACTGCAATGCCTATTTCAACTACAACGTGATGGACGGCGTGGACTCGGAACATATTCCAGGGTACTCGGAGGTTGAAGAAAGCAAAGTTGCAGCCGTCTCTTTAGAAGAAAAAGCAACGGTTCTCTCCATGTGCAACGCCATTGTCAGAGAGCCAGAATGCGAAAACAAAGATCAGGTGCTAATCCTCAGCGATGACGTCAACAATTTAAGTGCCTTAAATGGAAACATAGTTGAGCGAGACGCTTTGGAAGCGAACGCCCCTGGCCTGCGAGCATTGTTCATCGCGGCGGATGGGCCGCCCGCATCTCCATTAGTGCCGCCCTCCTCCCGGGTTCAAGTGCACAGCGTGCCCTTTGACCCCACGTCAGCGCCAGGCGTGGGCCGTGTGTACGACTCGGTGCGACGTGACGGGCCCGGCGCCGTGTCCAGCCTCACGGAGGAGCTCAAGAAGCTGGCGCGGCAGGGCTGGTACTGGGGTCCCATCACGCGCTGGGAGGCCGAGGAGAAGCTGCACGGCCTCCAAGACGGCTCCTTCCTCGTGCGGGACAGCTCCGACGAGCGCTACCTGCTCAGCCTCAGCTTCCGCTCGCAGAACCGCACGCTGCACACGCGCATCGAGCACTCCAACGGCCGCTTCAGCTTCTACGAGCAGCTCGAGGCGGAGGGGCAGGCGTCCGTGGTGGAGCTCGTTGAGCGGTCCGTGCGCGACTCGGAGGTGGGCGCCTTCTGCTACTCGCGCTCGCGCCTGCCTGGCTCCGCAACTTACCCGGTGCGGCTCACCGTCCCCGTGTCGCGCTTCATGCAGGTGCGGTCGCTGCAGTACCTGTGCCGTTTCGTCATTCGCCAGAGCACGCGCATCGACCTGATCCGAAAACTGCCGCTGCCCAGCAAGATGAAGGACTACCTGCAGGAGAAGCCCTACTGAGCAGCGTGCCATTTGTAGAGAAAGATCATTTACCAGCAGGTTCTGGCCGGTTTTGCAATCGGTTCCGGTGTTTCTCCTTTAAATTCGATTGTGGTGATTATGTCAGAGGCGGTGATAGGATGCGTCTCGATCATGTGAGTTTGCTCAAAATAATTGCATCGCAGCCAGCTATCCCATCAAGCACCTGCATGGCCCAATATGAGCGGTACAACACTCTAACCTGGTGCATCAGTTGCAAATTATGCACACTAGGTGTGTCCAAGGGTGGTAAATGAACGGTTCATCCATGCTCGCGTAATCGTACTGACAGTCAATCATAACACAGCGTCTCTGCAATTACCCCTAATGGATGCACCTGGCAAAAACGATTTGCTCGTCCTGCAGTAGAACGCAGTGGCACACACGGTCTGCCACACACAGTAGTGATCGCCAGTGCCTGTAGCAGGCACTTTACTCAAGGCGATTTAACATTTTCAAAATTACCAAAAAAAGAACCGGTAATCTCGCAGCAACTCATGCTCGTACGAGTTATTTGTGGACACTAATTCTCAGCTCTATTAAATCAAAGCATTTTTCTGAAGCTTGTTATGTTCCTGTCAAAACACGATGCATTTTACAAATGCGCACTTTTCCCGATGGTACAACTCGTGCCACGTGCACGATACACTTATTTTGGGCGAAACAAATAGGTATATGTGACAATGTGATACCACCTCCGCAATGTGCCTGACAACTTAAAAAAAAATACCCCCACAGATAATTGCTTAAAAGATTACCTGGATGGGTGAGAAATGGGGGAATTGAAAATAGAAATAAGGGAGAGAAGTGCATCATTGTGGTGTTCTTGTTTGTATCCTACCTTCAGAATGCAGACGGATCAAATTCACACGAGAATAGATATTTTAGTGGGGGATTTAAACAAACGTCGGTTGAGAGGGATTTTCCAAGGGAAAATGTATTAGCTTTGAGATATGACATGTGGGGCATTTTTGGATATGTCCCAGAAAAATATTTTGTGATGTTGGCAGGCACAGAATGTCACTACCAGGTCACGTATGTTTGACGTGATGGATTTTAACAGTTTGATGTTAAGTACAAATTTCTTCCGTGACATTCATTGTAAACCACATGTATAACTGTTATTTTTTTTATTCCCTCATTCTTGTGATGAATAGATTTTTTACGGTATTAGGTTGTATACATACATGTTTGCTTATGTCTAAGTACTGTAGTGAAAAGTTTAATTATTTTGTTTCATGATTTGTTACTCCAGAAGAAAAATAACGTTTAAAGCCATCTTAAAATATTTGGCATTGTCAACAACAAATGTTCACTTTTTATACTTTTAAAATTTCAATGTCCCATAGGAAATTATACATACTTCCTCTTAATATATCTCTGCTAACTACACTGGTTACAATTCTTAGCATGCAGTACATAACCGTGTAATGTTTTATGTAACGGTGGGCTTTGATGATAAAAATCCAGGAACTAATGTGTATTCCTGAATTTTATCTTAAAACATATCTGGTATTTTTTCTGCATATAAAAAGGGCAAAATATAATAACGCATGAGAAACTCATGCTTGTAAACTACGCAGCACATACTGAATTTAATCAAATGATAAGTGTTTCAAAGAAGTATGGCTTTCTAATGAGCAAATGTTGCTAAACACACCGCACTAAATTAGCCTTTCATCATTATACTTGGACTATTATACAAAAGTATGTAATGAGGAATACAGACTTTTAACTTTGATCTTTTATTCACTGAAATATAGCTGAGCATTCCGGAGTCATCCAAATTGGGGCTCTCATTGTTAATTTTGCCGTTATTCACATTCGATCACCATGATTGTAAAAAAACATGTTTTTCCAAACCATTTTACAGAAAAGAATGACATTTATCAGCCAACAAATCCCTGCCCAATTCTAGACGAATCTGAACCTCGGTCATAAAAGCTGTACAATTTTTTTCTGCATTCATCTACAAGGCTTAATCGTGTGTTGCAATTGAACATATCCCACTATGTGTGGAAAACCTCTGTGCAAATGGCATGTTAACAGATGACCTACATGAACTTTACTTTTTTTTGTAAATGTTACTCCTGAAACTGTTCCTTTCCTCGGCGAGAGTGTTCTGAATAAAAAAAAACGCAACTTATTTGTAAATCGAGTAAATGTATAGTGAAAAATAAAAGTTTTCGCTTGTCACACGTTTTAATTGTATCTCGCTGCAAAAATGTTTGCTAAGCAGATACCTGAGTACGGTGCCACATTTTATATAAGAAAAAAACGCCTCGCCGCATATACGAGACAAAGCTATCATCGGAAATAATTGCCATGTGAAAATTTTACAGCGCTAAACAAAGTTTCGTATTTCAAGGTTATAACCGGAGCTCAAATGTTTTAGGAGTTTTGTAAGAATTATAGCATGGGCAGGAGGGAGAGAAATGATAGATATATCATTTTCACATTTTCTTCTGTCCTAGATATACTGCCAAACATTTTAACGGGAATTGCACCAGACGCTTGTGTTAGTTAAAATGAGCCTTTTAAAAAACTGCTTTTCATTTGGAATCAATGTGCATGCAGTGTACGGCAGCCTCCCAAGGTCTAAACATTTGGGTCATTACTATGTGCGCAGGTATTGATCTGCTCAATGAAAATACTGATTGTTTTGGCATACTAACGGTAATTTATGTTTCCTGTATGGTATTGAACTCTTCTACAACAATAGTTTGTAGAATATTGACATCAAGAATATATTGAGTGCCACGTTTTATCGAGGCTATACATCAGCCGGGCAATTGCAGCCTTGCCTCTTGATGTACAGAATAAACGGTGCGATTTAACCATTTCTTTTTGCGGTATACTGTTTGTTCAGTGTGTGTTAATTGCTAAAGCATGGCTGTCATCACTGAGCAGACACACCGTTAATGGAATATTAAAGTAGTTTTCCACGGAGGAGATGGATCTATGAAATCAGTTTGTGTGCAGGTGCTTGGATTATTCCTACCGTACTGTATATTGCAGGATCGCCAGAGATTGAGACGGCTTGAGAATGCCTTCATTCAGCAGTGGATTGTTCATGGATGACAATGGCGATGATGATAACATTGACAGTAGTTTCAACACAACGATGCCTTCGCAAATTAATCAACAAAAACAATAAAAATATCAAATATGTTCCATAATATCGTTTTTTGGGTTAGATTGCGTAAATATGTGTCGTTGAACCCACCACTACCTCACATAGCCAATTCGTAAGGTTTGTCCCATAAACAGAACATACCAATTCGTTACTAGTACAGCACACCAGTGTGTTGTAGAGCAAATCCACATTTACAAAAAAAACTATAAAATACTCCCCCTATATTATGGATGATAAATTATGGATTATATTGGTCGCGAAGGCTTACGTGTTAAACTATAGTGTGCTTAAAATAAAAAAAAGTTCAAGTGATTCAGGCATAATAATCTCCAGTTTACAACCCTGAGCCAATGGTGTAAATTCCATATTCCTACGGCAAGGGTAAGTCTCAATGTACTAGTGGCATCAGTAACATATATATACATCATGTATCTGCACACATACAAAGTTTTGGTGAATATGTCAGACCTTGGGAAAGCTGTGTGCAACATGCTGAAACTTTTATGAATTTAACTTGAAGGTTTTAAAAACTAAAATAGGAAAAATCAATTGTTCCTCGTATTTGAAAGCTGAATAGTGCAATCATTTCTCGAGGTAAAGTTTTTCGTTTTCTTCTGTCAACATTTAAAGCAGCAAACATTGCACTGCAAACCAAATGAATAACATTGCAATTATGGGCTTTCATTGTTTACCCAGAAAAAAAATAGTTTTAACTCAATCGCAACTCGCAAGACTTGTTAGGAGGCTCCTGTTTGGGATGTTTGGCCAATGCAACGTTCAGCAGTTTTGCTTGTGGAGAGAAACTCGGTAAGTCACAATTATAATAAAAGCGTGTATACATGATACTGCAATGCTCAGGACAGGAAGTGGCAGCCTACTTGTATTTCCATCTGGAAACTAACTGCTCCTGCAAGTGGGTGCCTCGAGCAGTTAGAATGTCAAATACGTGGACTCCTCAATTTACAAACATTCAAACTCGTTCTTTTATCCAGTTGCCTGTTCGGACCGAGAGTTGTAAGTTCAACCGCCATGCAATGGCGGCGGTGGCATCTACATCTGCAGGAAATGAATAACCGGTGTCATCTTCTATACCTATAAAAGATTATACATATTTTTAAGTTATTTCCCGTGTTTTAGTGTGCATGCAGTTTAACATGTTTGGAATCTACAGGAGTAAAGTTGGACTTACGAACAGACCTCTGGAACCTAACTCGTCCGTAAGTCGACGAGTGCCTGTAGTAAATTATGAGGTATAAGTTTCAGTTTATATTGGCTAACGAGGTAAGAACTCAGAGACGCAGGATGGCCTCATTTGAAAAAGTTACCTGGGGTGCGTGGGGTGATTGCCTCTGTGTGTAATCTCCATTGAGTAATTTGCAGTTCATTTTTGAATTGAGCAAATTTGGACCCTGGCTGGTACACTGTGGCCTGTTCTTGCGAATAACATCAGGGGATCTTTAACGTCTACTATAAAACAGACAGTGCATAGTGTTCCCAAGTACATCGCGTTATATCAATTTCGCGTGGTGAAAATAACGCGTTCTAGGAGAACAGACTGTATGTTAGTTATTGCACTCGGGAGTAAGAACGAGTGTGCGCCTAAAGAATAAGAGTTTCATCGGCGAGCACGACCTGTTATGACGTGGTGTCAAAAACAATGGAACAAAAAACATTGAAACGCACACAGGTACGGGGAGATAGACGCTTGGAATCACATTGAGAGACAGAAATAGAACCACGTGGCTTATAGAACCTACGCAGGTGAAGGACAACTCAAACTGTTAACAAAAGTAAGGGGGCTTGAGGCAGCACATGTCGCAAGAAGGATTGATGGCCAGCAAATGAAGGTTAGTGATGGGGTGGCAGCCAAGGAATGGAACACATCCAAGACCGCATCTATCAAGGAGATGGAGCGATGAAACGGGCTCGTGTACAGGTTCTTGGTGGATTGTTGTATCGCGAGGGATGGCGGCGACTTGGAGAAGCCTTCATCCAGCAGTGGATTTGCCATGGGTGATGATTATTATGATATAAATAATGTATTCATGCATTGACATGCACCTCATGTCCACATTGGCATCTAATGGCATAAGCAATCTACATTATGGGGATGATATTCTTAGGTTTTTTTCGGTAAAGTCACGTAGGTAAAACATTTAAAATTAATAAAAGTAAAATAAAATACATTTAAATTTTTTTACCTACGTGACTTTACCGAAAAAACCTAAGAATATGAATCCTTGCAGTCACGAAAGCTTCAAATCTAGTATTATGGGGATGATTGAAAGGCTGTAATAATGCTCCACGTGACGGCTTGATCACCATGCTTTTGATGAAGAATTTCCTCAGATGTACAGACTTCCTTAGGTGACTGTAATTACAAGGCGATGTCAATGTATGAGCATAGGCTGTAATCGCCTGCAATTACTACTGCAGGAGACTATTACTGCAAACAAAACATAATAAACCATTGCTGCGATAGTTCCACACAGCCAATTAAAATTATAAATGTCCATAGAATAACATACAAGAAAGGTCTAATTTTGCCCAGGTTCATATGTTTATGCAAATTATCTTCAAAACACAATTTGTTACGTTCTCTCGGTCTCTCCTGGGGAACCAGTACAGCTTTGTACGCCTGCGACACTTGGATATTAAAAAATATACTGACATAGATCAGATATTGCCACTAGAAATGTATCGCTGCAGAAGGATACTGCTGCATCTAAGCGGGACTCAAAGAGTTACCGACGTAGAGGTAAGAAAAATGTTGCACATAGAAGAAGACAACCTGATGATGATGATGATGCAGGCAGTGGTGAGAAGGAAACTGACACTTTGTGGACACATGTAGGATGGGACAACAACAGGAACTTTAAATTTCGATTTTAAGCTTTCGTGACTGCAGGGATTCATCTTCTTGGTTCTTTCGGTAAAGTCACGTAGAAGGGAAGTAATAAAATAATAAAAAATAAACATAATACAATAATTCTCACGACGTTTCGGCCACAACGCAAGCAGCCGTCCTCAGGTGAAGACCAGGTCTGTCGGGGAGACAGCGTCTGAATGAAACACCACCACGCTTGGAGCGTATATTTAAGCGTATATTTAAGCTTAACTATACGCTCCAAGCTTAAATATACGCTCCAAGCGTGGTGTTGTTTCATTCAGACGCTGTCTCGCCGACAGACCTGGTCTTCACCTGAGAACAACAGGAACATTTTTATTGTCTTGTTCGAAAAAATGGAGAGAACCGGAAAGAGAGGAAGAGCTAACAGAGAATGGCTTGACGATGACGACACTAGAGATTCGCTTCCAGAAAGACGTGGCACTCCTTCAGCAATATTGGCACAAGACAGAGAGAAATGGAAACAAATGACGAAATGTGCAGTGGACACCTACGGGCTATCTGCCCGGACATTCGATAAACACTCAAAAAATATTTGAATGATCCTTAAACATGTTTTATTTATTCCTTGGTTTGTGCGAGCATGGGTGATTGCATGTAGGTACGTTGAGCTGCGTGCTTTGTATAGTCTACAAAGCCTAGACACAATGGTAATTTAAATCACTAGCGTTTTCCAAATCTAATTCATAGCTTGTATGAGTACTCTTAGGTTTTTTCGGTAAAGTCACGTAGGTAAAAAATAAATAATAAAAATAATAGAAATAAAATAATAAATCACGACGTTTCGGAAGCAACACAAGTCTCCGTCATCAGGTGGGACCGTCACAGCCAGATTTACTGTATCAAGTGGGGAAAAATCCAAGAGACAAGCTTTTAAATACAAGCTAAGGGGGAGGGGGGGGTGGGCTTATTTGAATGTGGTAGCCAGGGAATGGAACGGTATGAGGTTGATGGTAGAGAAGCCTTTCCTAAACGTCGTTTGCTCCCATGGTTGGTAGGCCAATACAGTACATGTTTCCTTATTTTATTTGCACTGTTGATAGGTGCCATAAGAGGCTAATGGGTCTGTGTTACTTTATTTCAAGTACGTCGTATCGCCCTTTTTAAATAGAAGAATGATCGAGGCATCATTCCATGAGTGTGGTATTTAACTTCTGTTTAGATATTGAGTGGACATTTATTGAACAGTAATTGATCGTGCGTTTATGATGTCCACAGTTTATACCATTTGGTCCAGGAGTTCTCCCCTTTTTCATCATGTGAAAGGGCAGAGGTCACTTCAAGCGTCACATCTGGAACATCCTCCTCTTCATATGAGCGACGGTGTGATTATTTGGCTCTATGAGTTTTTTCGATAACATTCTTCCACTAATCCATAGTGTGTTTTGGGTTAGATCGCATAAATCTGAGTCGTTAAACAGCCAATTAGTTAGGGTTGTCACGTAAACAAAACATGCCAATACTTTACTCGTTTAGCAAACTGGTGTGTTGGAAAGTAATCTGCCAATACATTTACAATTCGAGTACAAATTCTTCCACTAACTTTAATATTCTATCTCTATCATGAGTTATGGTGACACCTTTCTCCTTAAGCACTACCATTTGTGAATGACCAATCATCAACCTCATTTTGTTGCTTTCATCTTCCCATTTTGTGTTTCTCGATTTATTTCCTGTCATTATCTTCCCCGTTTTGCAGCGTTAAGTGTGTAGCGTCATCTGTACATGCAGGTGGCGTGCGTCGCACACACAGCCGGAGACGAGGTGGTCGCAGGAGGCACCGCTCTGCCCTCTTTATTCGTTGTTGTTGCCGAGCTCACGCCACCACTCGGGCCCCCCCTCTCTCTCTTTCACACACGACCCCGCTGCCGCACGCCCCATCCCAGACACGACCCTGTCCGCGTTGCACCAACGGCGTTGACCGGGACAGCCAACCACTGTCCGGCCGCGTAATGATCGGGCGAAGGCGGCAGCGGCGAGGGCGACGACGACGACAGTGACGATGAGACGAGTCCAATCCCAGAACCGGCACAGCCCGAAGCTCTCCGCTTCTTTTGTTCCCCTTGGCACGGCTTGGCTCCGCCCTAGCCGCGCCTCCCTCCTCGAAGCCTCTAGAGCAGCGGTCCCCAACCTTTTTGGCACCAGGGACCGGTTTCGTGGCAGACAATTTTTTCACGGACCGGGAGGGGTCATCATTGGTTTTTTCCCTTTTTTCAAAGAAGCTCTCCAGCAACGTTTGTTTTTTACTCATTTTGGCTAGGGGTTAGCTTGTGGGCTTACCAAAACAGTGACTGAGACAAGTGCGCGGGAAAGAGGTGCGGATGGAAGTGGTAAATATAATAATGGGGTCGGGCCATGCGCAGACTCACCGCTCACCTCCTGCTGTGCAGCCCGGTTCCTAACAGGGCGCAGACCGGTACCGGTCTGCAGCCCAGGGGCTGGGAACCCCTGCTTTAGAGGGTTCCAGGGGCTTCCATACGAGGTCTACCGTGACCCTTGCCCCAGTTCCTCCGCCCTGCCGGCACACCCGCGTATATGCTCAGCGGCGTGTGCGTTGCTGCTACTGTCCAACAGTCAGCGCTATGTCACTACACGTGTATTCAATATTTAGTGTTGCATAGCCATCTCTCTTTAAATATCTTCTCTTCCTCAACAACTCTTTTGTGGTTTCAAAACAATTTGCTTTCTGTTTGCTTTCGAACCATGCCCTCCTCTTTCAATTCACCATCCATTACTGTGCCAGCTTAATTTATTATACAATTCGGTAACGTTCATTTTATCAATCGACCCCCCTGGGTATTTAAATCTATTGCACAGAGTTTGTCTAAAATCAACTACCCACTGACAGATTTTTGACATTCATTATCTTGGGTTTGCCTGCAACTAGTTGCAGCGTGCGTGGCTCCAGTCTGCGCTCCCTTCCTGTGTTGTATTTGTTGAGGACAGAAACGTCTGACGAATCAAGTCAATCTCATTCCTCACCCCTCAAATCCCCATTTGGGGTTTTGAACGTCCATTTCAGAGATTCCCAATTTTTTTGAAAGCTATGCAATATTTTCATGTCTGTGCTGGCTACGAACTCTAGTAGATGCTGACCTCTCATTCTTTACTCTCCTGTCAAATCTACCGGTCATCTTCTCGTCTCTGCACCGTCACCTACTTTTGCATTCAAGTCACCCTTGATGGTGTTGAAACGCATTTTATTCCCGTTCAATCATTGGGTAGTATCCTCATATATGCTGTTTAGCTCTGTGCGACCATCGCTTGTCGTTGGGGCATATACTTGGATGATATATAAATTGCAGTGTTTCGAGAGGTTTTAAAGGACGCTGACAACTCAATATGATGAACCTTTGAACCCTTATACTAATTGTCTGATTATCAGATAGATTAAGAATCCCACTCCTCTATAATTACTTCACCTGTCCCTCTATAATATGGAATTATCCCCCTTCCTTGAAACCCCACGGATACCAGCAATGGCCCGGGTTAACGTATTTTAATCCGGTCTCCAATTCAACAACGTTTGATTCTTCAAAGTCCACACATTGCATGCAGCAATGATCAAGTCGGATCTCTTCCACCGACTCGTACCCTGCTGTTAGCATGGATGACAAAATCACATTTGCAGTGTCTGGGAGGGGACCCGAGTTTCACACTGCACCACCATGCAATTATTTTATTTTACCAAATTAAAATAAGTCATGACCTGTTCTTCAAATTAACATTCCCCGTATTACGCCTCTTAAAAACCCCCAGGTGCATGAGGCAAGTCCATCAATAACTGAGCGACAGCAACAAAGGGCAAGCGGACGGTTGAAAGCAGCTCATAGTATGCACCCTCACGGCACACACAGCGAGCTCAAGGCTACGTCCAAAGTGGGCATGAGCAGGAGACAAAAATTGGCTTGGACATTTATGTCAACGCCTAATTCATGCAGCATTTCATTTAACATTCCCTTTTTGTGTTGTCTCTGAATCCATATCACATTGCATATTAAACAAAGTGTATAATAAATGTTTAAAACAATGCAAATATAGCCTGGATCCTGACAAAAAACTGTTAGCTATTAATCTCAACCAAACCAAATCATATTTTTAAATTCACTGCTCCATTATCTGCAGCAGATAATGGGGTTGAAGGATTTATATATAAAAAAAACCCACAGAACTTTATCTTGAATTGGAGAAGCAACTGAAAATAAATAACGAATAAACTCCACAACATTTATTTTGTCAATTCCCTTCTCTGAAATAGGAGTTGGAAAATGCTGTGACAGATGATGGGGTTGAAGAAAGAGTCAAATAAAAAAAAAAGTGGTCCATGTAATAAAGAGGCTATTGCTTCTTTGATTATTGCAACCCCTGTTGATAATTACATTACACGTGACTGAAATTCACAAGCGAACCTGTGTTCTTATTTCAGAGAGAAAGATAAAAAAAATTAACCCGGAAAAACAAAGTTTTTCACTATAAATCCTTTATATGCGTGGCGGCTGGAGTCCTCTCGTCCTCTGGCTTGAGATGGCTGCCACTTATGGGTCAGATGATTGCCTGCCACCATTAAGCAATTGGTAATTAAACATAATTTTTTTTTTCCTAAAAAGTGTAAAGTTACGGAAATTTTTTTAACGAAAATAAATTGTCACGCACAACGAGTATGTGTGCAAAATGTCAGCTCGATTGGATCACGGGAAGTGGGTTAAAAAAACGACCGAAAGATTTGCACGGTCGTAAGCAAGCACGCAAGCAAGCAAGCGAACTTAATATAAAGGATTTAAAAAAGGTGGCCACTCGTGCACCCGAAAACTGACAGGCCTCTGCAAACCCATGTCGCGCGTGCTGTTTGTGATCGGGCTGCTTAAGACACCCTTCCCTTGGCAAATCTTCGTTCACAGTATGAGTACAGCAGACATCTGCGTTGATACGGGGAGACCATACATATTGTGGGCCCTGTAATCCCTGGCACACCGAGGAGGTTAGACCAAATCATGTGCGGAAATATTTTCCTGCCCAACGCGGTGTGCCACGGATTACGGGAATAATCAGCTGTGCGATGTCAGGAATCGGCTAACATTTTTTTGCGGATTACAGAGGAAGCATGTCACGTGACTAGTTGTTGTATTGATCCACGATAAATTGACGGTTTACGAAATTACGAGTTTTCTAAAATAAACAAATGCTGCAAATATGCTATATGGGTCTTTGACAAAGGGCGTGTTTCTATTTTGATATCCAAGGTTGCGAAAAAAAAAACGATTTCATCTCAGAATCATTGCTCGATTGCGAAACATCTAAAACCGGCTGATTCTGAGAGGCTGGTCCATGCACTTGTTCTCTCGCGAATCGATGACTGCAATGCCTTGCTGGTTGGTGCTTCAAATAAGGTCCTTGGTAGATTACAAATTGTTCAGAACGCGGCAGTCAGGATGCCCACCCGAACCCCATTGCGTGACCGCATTTCTCCGTTTTTCTTAATCATTACACTGGCTTCCTGTCTTGAAACGAGTAGATTTTAAGAGCCTTCTACGAGTTTGCAAAGCCTTGCATGGGCCGGTACCACCACCTATATATTCACGAGTTAATTAATTCATCCGTACACCGCTTCAAGGTCGTTAAGATCTGCAGACTCTGTCCTGTGCGTGCCTCGATACCGGCTGCGTCGTCCCCAGGTGGAGCGGGCATTTGCTGTGGCCGTGTCACGGTTGCGGAATTCCCTACCCGTTGGAAATTCGTTTATCCGATAACGTGGGTACTTTTGAGTCTCCGTCTTAAAATACATCTTCTTGAAGTCAGTTTATTCGATTTAGCGTCTCCGTGTCTCTTGGCCTTGCCTTATTCTTACAAATAAATGTTAATTATTGTTAATAACTAAATAAATCACACGAGCATGGCTCGTCTGTGCAGGGGCAAAACTAAATATTAAATTTTCGAAATAACACAAAATCGCACTTGCGCATTTCTCCGACGGGTTCCACGATTTGGCCCTGCCCACCTTTACAGATCGCGGTCTGCGAAACGTTTTCAGTCCACCGCGGTGCACCCCAAATTAAGCGTCAAGAAAACGATTTAATAAACAAAAACGTTTAAATAAGGAAAAATTAGTCAGTGGCATTTTATTGTAAATGTTATATTTTTAAGACAGTACACATAGGGAAGGAATTACAGTGCAGCTATTTATTATGCATAAAGTACTTTGGCATGCATATTCAAATCGCAATTGTCGCGTGCATTAAAGAAAATGCCTACATGAAACCATTAGCATGTACATCGTGTAAGTAGATGTAGGCGGAAAAATATACAGGCACATTAATCGTTTGGGCTTCCCAAGTACAATGCAAAAATTGGTTATAATTAACGTAATGGCCGTTAATTGCTCCACGATTGCAAATACCTATTAGCTGAAATTAGAATTCCCAACAAAAAACATGATTGGCAGTGTGTTTTATGAGCTGGAAAAGCATGACCCGTAAATGACTCATATCCCAGGAGCCGGCAAGCTCAGGCGACTGGCTCAGATACCTGCGTGGTGATATTGAATTATTGATCGGCAGCCCTAATCCTATACTGGAGCAGGACAGGCCATGATCTCGAGTGAAATACATGAAATGTGCAGCAAAAAAACCTTCTCCGGGATGACTGCCTTTGGAAGGCTTAAAAGCCATAAATAAATGAGGACAAAATCCCAGGAAAGAAGGAGGGATAATTTGAAGTGTTTCTGTGGGACGTGCATACTGTACAATACTACACGGTATATTCTTGATGTGCTTTAAATTGTATACGAAATAAAGCCGCACTTTGTATAAATATATATGACAATGTATAAAATGTAACATGAAGTTAATCAAGTAAGATTCAATAAACGCACGACTTTACCTTGGCACTACGAGCTAGTCAATGATACCTGATGGGCTTATCAATTACTCATGTAATGATGGTTGTTATTATCTAGATTCGAAGCCAAGAGTGTGGTTATTGTTATTATCTTTGCTTATTCAGGAAAGCCTCGCTGAGGCTCAAGACTCTTTATCAGGAGGGTTCTGCCAAGTTTTCTCAGTCTGGGGTAATATTGATGTGTATAATCCAAAATGAGAATTTTGCAGGTAATTCTGCAAAAGCAGTTACAAATTGTACGCTTTTTTGCATAGCTATGTGAGGAAACTGGAGAACCCGGAGAAAATCCATGTAGAACAGGGGGAGAACATACAAATTCCATAAAAGGACGAGATCCAAGTCGTGAATAGAACCCAGGGCCTCCTTGCCTTTGAGGTACGAATGTCGTTTGCTCTGCTCTACCCTGTCGACCAAGGCGAAGCACGGCCTCACCTTGCCACGACAAGCCATCCAAGGGCACTGCCGGGCTCCGCAAATGAATTTTTGGAAGGCCGTAGCATTCAGTTTTAAGCCTGAACAAAACGACACTTAGGATGCAACGCTAACACGGCAACAGATATGGGGTAAGCTGCAAGCCATCGGCAAAGGCATCTGATGTACGGCCACTCGTGGAGGTGGAGTGAACACTGCAGACGCGGAAATGGACACCGCAGACATTCTGAGAAAATGACCGCGGCTTCTGAAGTAAAAGTGTAATAACTCAGGAAATGAAATATGGAATATATTTTACATTTATATCTTCTTCTTCTTTAGTGCTGCCTAACGGCGTGTGCGAGTTCACGATGATATTGGTCCCAGTCTAGCACGGCGTGTAGAGTTTGTGCTGTTGTTAATTGTAGCCATGTTTTGATGTTACTGAGCCATGTCGTTTTTGGCTGTCCTGGTCGTTTTTTCCCTTCGATTTTTCCTTCCAGGATTTGCTTTAATAGCTGATATTTGTGGTCGTTTCGGGCATTCCGGGCAGTGTGGCCTAGGTAGTAACACTTCCTGCTAATGATGGTCTTCAGCAGTTGCCTGTCAGTGCCCATATCTTGCACAACTTGTGTATTGGTGGTGTTGGCTGTCCATGGGATTTTCAGCATTTATATACACGGTACTACATAGGGAAAATGTCAGTGGTTCTGCAGCAATAAAACAGTTGACGTCGATGCTACCCTGTAGCGCGATATTTTATAATTGGGAGGCATACAAAAACTCAGGGGGCCTACGACACAGTCAATGTTGCACAAACTTTAAACGTTAAACGCTAAACAGAATGAGTAAAGTATAGTAATAGGTTTTTACCCTTTCAACTGGTACAAAAAACTGACACCTTTATACAAGGCATCATGTTTGCAATAACCACAACACAAGCAGTCAAAATGCAAACAAAAAGAAACAACTCTGATTATGATAATGATATGCACTGTCCTTGAAGTTGATTGGTCCACACCCGAGCCAGCTTTTCTTAGAGCCTAGTCTCCATTGGTGTTGGATTAGATGACGCCAAAAGGCGCACAACTCAGAATAAGTAAAGCCACCATTTTTTGGCTAACAATTGAACAAAGATGGCCACCGCATCGCGGACTTCCAGATGCACTTCTTTGGCTTCTGGAACGTTCTTCCTTCCAATTTTAGGAAGCCACTGGAGCTATGCACTTTTAAATCTCGATTGGAAACTCATTTCTTTATAACTGCTTTTTGTGTTTAGCTTGTTGTCCTTCCCCCGCACCTCCGATTAGCACGGTTGACTACGTACGCTGCGAAATAAGTTCAACATACATCTGCTTGAATCTGGCGTGCATTCTGCCCTAACTCTTTCCCTCTATGTGTACGATGAAATGCTGCAACACCCACAACGCAATTGGCACTGGTGTTGAATACCAAACTGACAGTTATTTACCTTACCAGAATTTAGGAGGGGGGGGGGCAATCACACCCCCCCCCCCCCCCCCCATGATATGGAACTATTCAACATTTCTGTGGAAAATTCAAACAAAACACAGCAAACGGTGTTTAAAAACTATTTCCAAGTACTATATGCATGCCAAACCATCATACGTGTATGAGGGGGTAATACCAGATATTGCAAGATATTTAGAATAAAATGCTTTCAAAGCTTAAACAGCTGGTATCCTGAGAATAGGGTTTCCCCTTTTTTTCTGACAACAAAATACCAAACTGAAACCTTTTACAAGGAATCATGTCTGCATTAACCACAATAATTGTGGTCAGAATGCAAACAAAAACGTACTCTGATAATATATGCATTGCCTTTGAAACTGATTGGTCCACACCAGAGACGCCTTTCTTTTGAGCCTTGTCTCAAAACGGTGTTAGACCAGAGGACGCCAAAAGGCATTCTGACCACAAGTATTGTGGTTAATGCAGACATGATTCCTTGTAAAAGGTTTCAGTTTGGTGTTTTAACATTTTAACAACAGCTGTTTTGTTGCCAATAAAAAAGGCGAAAACCTATTCTCATATTTTGGTATTGGCAAAGGCGGTCCCATGATGTAACTGGTATCCT
Source organism: Lethenteron reissneri (assembly GCF_015708825.2). Taxonomy (NCBI): domain Eukaryota; kingdom Metazoa; phylum Chordata; class Hyperoartia; order Petromyzontiformes; family Petromyzontidae; genus Lethenteron; species Lethenteron reissneri. The sequence continues at coordinate 5,734,819 of NC_083813.1, read as the reverse complement.
TTTATGGCTGAAGTTTGATGTCTGCAGTTTTTTGGTTCTCCACGCATTCTGCCTTGACAATACCTGTATTCAAAGAACAGCAATGTTCACTGTAAATCAAGCACCTTGCTAGATAGACATTCATTATCGACGTGCGGCAAGGCTGTTGCCGGTGGGATAAAGGTCACCTACATTCCTTCACGAAATAACTTAGGTTAGTAAGCTGGGAAAATCTGTGTGTGTGGGTGGATGGAGGAACAAGACCATGTAAAGCTCGTGACCACCTGCAAACAATTCGAGACGAATTTCCAGCTATAAGAAGGTACTCAAGCAGGGAAAGGGCAGACGAAAAGTGATGATAGCCACAATGTATGTAAAATCCAATCATAGTGGACGACACAAAGGGCCCTTATACAATGTCTCGTGCTTTTTTTTTTGCTTTCGTCCACTGCATTTTCTGAAGCGCTCCCACTGGTTCCGTCGCTTCGTGGCGATTTTATTGTTAATGTAAATTGAAATGCAAAGATACACCCCTTGAAATACCTTGCTCATGCCACTGCTGGCGGAAGGGTTCTCCACTAGAGGGAGCTCTAGAGAGGGCATTATAGCCGACTGTTGCATGCTGGCCAAACGTCTGGGGAAGAGCATGTCCATTAATCTTGTATGGGCCATGTCTGTTTGAGAAATTATGACAACTTGCGATGTTAAATAAATAATAAAATACGCTACCAAATAAAATATTATTTGTCAAAGAGAATATGTGGCGTTTTGACAGTTGCGCACAAATACGATACTTAATTTAGTTACCAACAAGTGTGCAGTCAGAATACTCTTTGTTTTTTTCGGTAAAGTCACGTAGGTAAAAAAAAAATTATGATACTAATTTTATTTCTATTCTATTTTTTTTACCTACGTGACTTTACCGAAAAAAACCTAAGAGTATGAATCAGAGGTCGCAACTGGGTACCCAATACCCGTACCCTACCTGATATCCGGCTACCCGTACCCGGCCGGGTACGGGTACCCGTTTGCGACCCTGGTGCGGCCGGGTACGGGTACGGGTAGACTGTGAGTCACTGGTGAGTAACCGTTTGTCACTCATTTCCCAACGTCTTGTCTCTTCTCACAATTGAAATTCCTAGAATCAACTCACCCGCGCCTGCAACATGGCTTCATCCCAGAGGTCGCAATCAGGTACCCGATACCCGTACCCTACCCGTACCCGGCCGGGTACGGGTAGGGTACGGGTACGGCCGGGTACGGGTACGGGTACCCGTTTGCGACCCTGGTGCGGCCGGGTACGGAATCAAACCCGTTTGCGACCTCTGGTATGAATCCTTGCAGTCACGAAAGCTTCAAATCTACAGTCAGAATGCCATATCTGTTCCTTTATGCGGCATTCCAAATCACGGCAGAGTTATGCAAGCATGAACACTGCAGCATTTTCAATGAATAGCATATGACGAAGGCAGAAGAGGTAAAGATGTGGCCCTGCTATTGCACTGCTATTGGAAGGCCCTTCACGAGAGGGAACTCTAAGAGGGTGTTTGGCCTACTCTTCCATGTTGGCTAGACATCTCAGAAGAGGGGCGCTATAGTTGCGAGATGTTAACTACCTCAGCTGGTATACTGGAGCTCGTGGGTTTGATCCCGACCCAGACGACTGTATATTTGGAGTTTAAATGTTCTTTCCATGGTTGTGTGGATTCTTCTCCGAGTCCTCAGGTTTTAGAAACATGCGTTTAGAGTATTTGGCTGTGATATTTTTCCACCCGATAAGCAATTTCGTTGAGCTATCATTTGTGGCCAGGTCACTTCTGAAAAGAGCTCTGTAGCTCAGTGGGCCTTACCTGGTAAAATAAAAAATAGTATCAATAGTTTCAATAGGTCAGAGGACCACCACACAACACAGCCTTAGATTTGAAGTTTTCGTGACTGCAAGGATCCATACTCTTTGTTTTTTTTCGGTAAAGTCCCGTAGGTTAAAAAAGAAAACAAATACATTAAATCACGACGTTTCGGAGGCAACACAAGCTTCCGTCTTCAGGTGGAACCGTCACAGCAAAATTACTGTAGACGGAAGCTTGTGTTGCCTCCGAAACGTCGTGATTTAATTTATTTGTTTTCTTTTTTAACCTACGTGACTTTACCGAAAAAACCAAAGAGTACAACACAGCCTGTTGAACAACTGTGGTGTATCCATTCATACTGCAGGGTGGACAGGGGTGGAGAGGATATTTTATTTTTCCCATTGTTAACTTCAAGTGCAATGATCCATATTTTCTTTTGAGTTCGTCCACGTGGTAGTTTTATGTTGTTTTTTGGCGAGTGATCGAACAAGGACAGTCACTGCATCACGTCCTTTCAGATGTGCTTCTGTGGCCGTCTGGAACGTTCTTGCTTCCGATATTACGAGCTATGCACATTAAAATATAGATTAAAAACGTATCTCGTTGAAACAGCTTTTTGTGTTTAGTTTGTTGTCCTTCCCCCGCACCTCCGATTAGCACGGTTGGCTACGTACGGTGCGAAAGAAGTTCAACATAAATTCAACATACATACATTGCCATTAAACCTCTAAGCGGTTGTGCTTTCGCTACGTTGTCCCCACCTGAAGAAGGACGCTTGTGTTGCGCCCGAAACGTCGTGATTTAATTTAGTTTTCATTTATTTTATTTTATTTAATAAAAAAATATATAGACATTTTTTTACCTACTTGACTTTACCGAAAAAAAAACAAAGAGTATGAATCCTTGCAGTCACGAAAGCTTCAAATCTAGCATAAGTGCTGTTGTATTTTCTATCCCTATTATGTGAAACCTTAAAGTGCTTTTTGCGGAATGAATGTACTGGCTCACTTCCATTACTCTTTTAAATAAGCTCGAAACCATGGATTATGGGTCAAATATTGCCCTTTGGCCTCACATCCTTTTTTTAGAATTCTGAATTATTTTTAAGTAGTAACTGAATTAATTGGTATACGTTGGGCTTTCACAACCAATATTATAATTAATAATTGAAAATGCTGTATTTCACCTCGAGCGAAACGCTGTGCCTATTTCAATGCTGTGAGATTACTCTCCAACAACATCGGTGGTGATTCATTTGACACGTTTGATTCACGTGACACTTTCATCAATTGACTGGTGGGTGGCGGACGGTTTACGACACACATTTTTTTTTATGACCTAACCCCCAAAAAATATATGAATTCGTTCTACTATTTATTGTTATTGCACAGAACATTAATTCTTCATTTTTTGGACGTAAAGTGCGTTAGTGGGTCCTTTTTGAACCATGCATAGCATGCAGATGTTTATGAAGTCTTGGTTTCGAACACAAAGGAGTCTGCTTTAAATGTAAAATTCCCCATATAAAAACTATTTATATTTCACATGCAACATTATAGACCTGGAGCCATAAACAATGAATTGGAAGTCTGGGGAACGTATGAAAGTTCTCAGGTTCTCACCAAGCAAAGGTTAATAATAAAATATCAAACAAAGAATTAAACATAAAAAAACGTATCATGTTTAATGGATAAAGATTACATAATGCAGTGGGGTATAGGTAATAGATAAATATATCGATATATGCAATTAAATCTTGATTCAGTAGACATTGGTTACATTTTATCAGGACCAATGTGGACAGATCCATACGTCTTTTAGAATGGGAAATGTTTAACTAATTGTGTCTCGTGTACAATGCTTGAGCTGAGTGTTTTGGAGTAATGTTGCTGGACAGGCAGACGATGCTGTATAATTTCAAAGGAATCGAGGGGCCTCTCTTTACAATATAACTTGCGCATAGACTCACACCAGATCCCATTATAATCACCATCGGGGATTCAACCCTCATTTACATAACATAATGCTACCTAACAAAACTTTAGCATTACCGGTAAATACGCAATCATGGATTCACATGCATGTAATATATTTCTGTATCATTAACGTAATGTGTCGTGTTTTTCATGAAGCAAAATTGTGTATTAATAATAGAAAACAATGGTGTAAATTGACAAGTGAGAAACTGTTATGGGGAATATTTCAACAGACAGTAAAACGTAAGATCAACATTCTAGACCCACGAGCCCAAAAGAACAACGATTAAATCTCAATCAAGACAGGTGAAATCCTTAGCAAGATAGACGGCTGTAAGTTAATCGATGGTCCGCTCTTGGTGGCAGGTAAACCGTGGGTGCCACCATTTGTTTACATCTCGTCAATCTTGTCGCGGTGGAGAGATGTTAACTACCTCGCCTGGTGTACAGGAGGGCGTGGGTTTGATTCCGACCCTGATGCCTGGATATTTACATTTATAATTCTATATGTAGTGGGTTTACTCTCCAACACACTGGTGTGCCGAAGTAGTGTCTAATTGGCACGTTTTGTTTACGTGACAAACCTTACTAAAGAGCCTAGTCTCACATGGTGTTGGACCAGATGACGTCATCTGGTCCAACGTGACGTCATCTGGTCCAACACCATGTGAGACTAGGCTCTAAGGAAAGCTGTCTCGAGTGTGGACCAATCAACTTTAAGGACAGTGCATACATTATCAGAGTTATGTTATTTGTTTGCATTATTGTAATAAAAGGACTCAGACACTTCTTGCTGACTCCGTGTCCTTTATTTGGGGTTCGCGTTCTCCTTCCCACACGGCACTCCTCCTGAGACTCTCTCCCTGGCAGCCCCACATCTGCCTTCGCTCCCGTAGCCTTCCACGCTCCTGCAGCTCCGCTGCAGGCTCTTGGTACAGCCCTCTGGCTGCTCCCCCAGCAGCTCCATCGCTGCTCCCTGTTCCTCCGTGCGTGGCGATCTCGCCACCTCCCAACGTCAGCCCTTCGTGGCCTCTGTGGCTATCTCGCCACTTCCTACCTCAGCCCTTCGTGGCCTCTGTGGCTATCTCGCCATTTCCTACCTCAGCCCTTCGTGGCCTCTGTGGCTATCTCGCCATTTCCTACCTCAGCCCTTCGTGGCCTCTGTGGCTATCTCGCCACTTCCTACCTCAATCCTCCACTCTCTCTTCCACCCCGCTGGCTGGCGCCGTCATGAGCCCCTCAGCCACCAGGCTGAGGCACGGCGACCACCCAACGTGTTCACCACCCTTCACTCCCCCGACTGCCCCAGATAGCTTCCTGTCTCCCCGCTATAACTTCTCCCCCACGTCACCCTGACTCCTCCCTCTCGGATCGTCATATCCGCCCCGCCCATTTACGCCCGCATTACACTACCCTCCCCCGTAGAGAAAATCCCAGCCGTCCTCGGCTGAAACAGAACAAAATAATGCGGGCGAAGGCATCACAATCAGGAGTCCCCCAGACACAACGGAGATTATAACAACAACAACACAAGCAACGAAAGGGGAGGTATCAGGAACTGGAACAGAACACCGGCCTGTCCTCCGCACAACAACAACAAGAATAAGAATGGCACAATGAACAACAACGGCAACTGACACGCAAGAACGGCCAACGCGCACAATCCATAAATGTGATGTTTTAGTGCGTGTCCATGTTGCAGTTCCATCCGCTCGGCTCAAGTCCAACGTCAAAGAGCAAGTGGTAGAGCAGAATGACGAACGGCGCTCAATTGCTCCTTCAAGTCCTCATCCAGCTAGCACACCAGGTAACACCCAGTGCGACGGGAGCTGAAGAATCTGTGACGAGAAGGAGAATCCAATCCCCTGAGGCACAGCACAACAACGCACATCCGCATGTCGTACACGACAGCCACCCGGCCTCAGGGTAGTGGAGATGATGTAAATCCGGCCCGCTTAAAAAAAACCCCAATAATTACCCAAATTAACCGCGATCGATGCCCCAGTATTTACATTTTAACAACAATATTATTTACACGTGACAACAACAACAACAACAACAAAAAAATTCTGCTCTTACCCACCAGCAGTCCTCCCTTGAGGACCAGCACAGACCTCAGACGTACACAGCATGTACCCACAGTCACTCTCAACAACCCACAAAATGCCTAATTGCACACCCTCGCGTGGAGAGAGCCACGCTCCCCAGCGGTGACGTTTAACTCGCCGTAACCCTCACCGTGGTCGTCAACCCACAGCAACATCCATTTACCATACTCTCGGCTAGTGCCATTTCGGGGAAGAGCAGCACTCGGCCATGCTCCTCCCTTACTATCCCATCAGCGATGGACACACACCAGCCTCGTATAGTCTGACGCTTTATAGCCCAGGGAAGGTTCATCCCCCGGCAATGCCAGACCCCCTCTGTACTCCCCCCACGGGGCAATGTTCTCTTATAGAGACAATAACACCCTAACCCAGATCCCGTGAGCCCCCGGCACACCAGGTTCAGTCTGCCCCCGCACAACTGAACCATGACTCCCCGAGCCATATGAGCACATGGCCCATTAGTTTAAGACATACCACGGAGGTTTCGCCTCCGGGCTGTCAGGTCAGCCATCAGCCATAGGCCGATGTGACCACAACTCGTGCATCACCCAATCAACAATGGCAGGCATAACAGATGGAATATTTGCCCCACCCCGGTTTTTCCCGCGCGCTCAAAAATGGCGTCCCCCTTCGCCCAGCGCGTTCGCGCAATCTCTCGCGCGCACTCAAAATGGCGGCCCTTTCCGCAAAGCGCATCGTCGCCATACCCCGCGTGCGCGCAAAATGGCGGCCCAACGTGCGAACACGTGGCCAGTTTTCTCCATTCGTGCACCCCAGCTTCCCTTAGCTGGGGGTCACAAGACGCATCCCCCGTCACGTTATAACAACCCCACCAACGATAGACGCACAGCCCCAGCTTGCTGCGCACAGCTGTCATATCGTGGAATTTTTAACCAATATTTTACCAACCACATTGGTTACACAACCCAACTCGCCAAGCAACTCGTGGTTGCATGCGATCAACCGAATACGCGACGCCACTTGGCGCCAATTTACGATCCCATTAGCATTAACATCTAAGCCACCCACAACGGCGTCATCGCGCACCCTCATTTTCAAAAAGCTCAATTACCCCTATAATATACACGCAATCTCGTGTGCACAACACCCATACAACCAAATTTTTGGGTCCCCCTCTATAATATACACGCAATCTCGTGTGCACAACACCCATACAACCAAATTTTATGGTCCCCCTCTATAATATACACGCAATCTCGTGTGCACAACACCCATACAACCAAATTTTATGGTCCCCCTCTATAATATACACGCAATCTCGTGTGCACAACAACCATACAACCAAATATTTGGGTCCCCCTCGAATTTGTTACCAATTTCCAACAGATACGCACAATATAATAACAATCTCAATTCCAATAGTCAACCACTGCATCGCACCCCATAACCATACAGAACGGTATAACAGCACATGCAATCAGCATATCGCGATCACACGCGTACATTTAAGCACAATAGCAAGCAGATCTGCAGGCAACCAACACACCATTAATCCTGTCGTAACTTTGCAGCAACACAATTATTCTCTCTCTTGCAACAATCGCATCGCACACAGCACCTCGCAGCACAATACACCAAAAAAAATATATATATATTTTTTTCCAATTAAGCCCATCACACAAGGTAACCCACAAATAATACAGCGCAAGATACCCGACGCTCCCAAGTTAATAATTAACTTCACCATTAAGATAACAACTCCACGCAGCAGCGCACACACACAATTTGACACTCAGCAAATACAGCAGACTCTCCGTCCATTCTCAACACACGCACACACTTACATTGACACCATTAACAAGCACATAGCGCGTTCATCGCTATTACACACACATACACACAGTCCGAACCGCGCTCCGCACAATCGAGTCATAAGAGAAAACCAAAATAGCCCCCCGGCCCTCGAAAGATGAGTGAGGTGTGTGTTAAGGCCGGGTGCGTATCGTTATGACTCGCCCGGGGCTGCAGCAAGAAGAGGACGGCAGGGTGGCAACTTGAGACGCCTCGCAGAACTCGTTCGGCGACTTGACGGCTCCGTTGTCACGCACCCGAGCCAGGACGGGAAGCTCCCGCCCCAGCAGCTGCAGCATCGGCGTCTTCTCCTCGCAGCACCCCCTCGAAAAACAGCAGCTCACAGCAGGCTCTCACCCCGCGGCACCTCCAGATGGCAGCGCAAGGCTGCCTCTCCGCCGCGATGTTGAAGATGGCGGCGTCCTCCCGCCGCGGTGAAGACAAGATGGCGGCTTCCCGCCGTTTCTCCCCTGCCACGCCCAAGATGGCGTCTTCGTGCCACGTGGCAATGGCGCTGGCAGCGCAGGAAAGGCAGAGGCCTGCGGATCACCACCGGGCCTCCCAGACGTCGTCCTCGGCGTGGTGAACTCACACAGTCGCGCCAGCACGATTTTCAAGGTCCCCATCTGCATCACCATCTGTCTCCATCGTAAGTTGGCATCCTTTGGCACAGACAGGTCCACCGACGCGGCGACACCTTGCTCACCCGGACCCGTACTCGTTCCAGAACGGATCTCCTCTTCCATCGCAGGCAGGTCCACTGTCCGAGGAAGGTCGTCGTCGTCGGATGATGTAGCAGGAATATTTTTTTTTTCTTCTTTCTCTCAGTTGTTTTGAGATGCCGTTTCACTTCTGACTCCAGTGTAATAAAAGGACTCAGACACTTCTTGCTGACTCCGTGTCCTTTATTTGGGGTTCGCGTTCTCCTTCCCACACGGCACTCCTCCTGAGACTCTCTCCCTGGCAGCCCCACATCTGCCTTCGCTCCCGTAGCCTTCCACGCTCCTGCAGCTCCGCTGCAGGCTCTTGGTACAGCCCTCTGGCTGCTCCCCCAGCAGCTCCATCGCTGCTCCCTGTTCCTCCGTGCGTGGCTATCTCGCCACTTCCTACCTCAATCCTCCACTCTCTCTTCCACCCCGCTGGCTGGCGCCGTCATGAGCCCCTCAGCCACCAGGCTGAGGCACGGCGACCACCCAACGTGTTCACCACCCTTCACTCCCCCGACTGCCCCAGATAGCTTCCTGTCTCCCCGCTATAACTTCTCCCCCACGTCACCCTGACTCCTCCCTCTCGGATCGTCATATCCGCCCCGCCCATTTACGCCCGCATTACATTATGACTGCAGGTATTGTGGTCTATGCAAACATGACTCCAGTTTTGTTGCTAGATAAAAGGGTAAAAAAACAATTATGACACAATTATATTTACGCGATCTAACCCAAAATAACCTTTATTATATATATTTGGAGTTTGCATGTTCTCCCTGTGGTCACGTGGATTTTTTTCTCCTGGTCCTTCGGTTTTTCCCTCCAAATTTAGAAACATACGTTTCGAGTATTTGGCTGCTTTCAATTAGCACGTGATAAGCCACTTCGTTGAGCTATCATTTGTGGCCAGGTTACTTCTGAAAAATAGCTCTGTAGCTTAGTTTCAATAATTATTGTTTAAATTCCCTTTAAGCGAGCTATGTAATAAGTTGACCTCTAACATTTCACAGTTATGAAGTACCGGTGAAGACGCTTGACGCCGAGGTTGAGGCACACGTATATTTATTTCACAATACAACAGTGGGCATATACACACTCGAGGGGGTATCGGCCCCCTCACCCGTATAACTCGGGATACACCCCTAGCTAACTCTGTCCTAGCCCCGAATCCTCCACTAATGGGCTAGGGGAGGCTAACTGGCTCGACACTGGTAAGTCGGGCCCGGTACCCGGAGTTCCAGACCAGCTCTTACAAGAGCACCGGCTCTGGCTTTCGGGACCACGCCGCTGGCTCAGTCCTGTCCGGCCCTGAAAAGGACATCGAACTAGGAGAGTCCAGGGCTCTATCTAAGACGTCTTCAGTCTTCTTCCCTTAGCTTAAACATAACTGACTCGAGCCCTTTGAACATTCCCTTTTATACCCAACCCCTCCCTGAGGGGTGGGGCCCCGGGGGATCATAACGTTCGAACCAGCCCCCCCTCAGGGTGTCTGGCTCGGACGTCGTAGAGGGCACCTCCTTGTGCACTTACGTAGCCCCGCCCACTGTGTTTGTTTTCCATAGGCTGCCATGCATAACGGGCCCTCTCTTTAACACCCCTACATCACCCCCCCCCCCCGCATAGCTTGCAGCCGTCCCGGCTGCCAACATACAAAAATGACAATAAAGCGCATTTACACCTTGACCGCGCGTGTGCCTCACTATTTTTCAACAATAACAAGAACAGCAACAAGAACACAACAAAATGCAACAGCAAGAAGAGAAAACAACCCGACGCACCCCCCCTTGAATAAATACGAATTCCGTAAAAAAAACAACCTATATACAATTTGCAGGGAACCCACCATACACACAACACCAGGTGAACCCAACGTATGTACATTTCAATGGGCAGGGAACACACCACCCACACAGCACACAATGAACACAACATATGTACATTCAATGGGCAGGGAACACACCACCCACACAACACACGATGAACACAACCTATGTACACATCTTCCGGCCTCATAACAGTCTGCGCATTTTTGCGCGCGTCCTTGCCGCGGGGCCCTCACACGGGGTAACCCCGGGTGGCGGACCGTCAGGTGGCAATTGTCCGTCCCGGAGTGAGACCTCATCCGATGCCGCGCGACCGTCGGTATCCCCAGGAGGGGTGGTCGGGCGTGAGCCCGTCAGTCCTGATGCACCTGGAGGTGGCACGGCCGGCAAGGCATTAGGTGAGAACGACGGAGACGGACCCAGTGAGTCGGTCGACCCCCCACACGTTTGGCCACGCATGTGTAAAGTGGGTTTGTGTACCGCAACGAAGGGTTTTAACCTAGAGGGGTGCACGAACCATCGCCGCTTCCCCCATTTAATGCGCACGCACTGTGGTCGCAAAACTTCGACCACCTCCACAGGGCCCCGCCACGGCCGCGCCAGCTTAGGGGAGGTAGCCAGGGGCACTTGGGGACAGTGCAACCATGCCTTGTCCCCCGGCTTCCACTGTATTACGTGCGCCCGACCCAGCCTGAGGCGCTCATTCGCCTTTTGACGGAGGTCCGAGTTTAGCATAGCAGCATCCCGCGCCTCTGTTAATTTGGCCAGATTAAATTTGACGTGGTCAGCCAATTTAGTTTTCCCTTGCGGGTCGGGGATCTGCAGCTGGGCGCGAACAGGCGGGTCGGGTTCGCGACCGTACATGAGGTAAAAGGGGGAAAATCCCGTAGCTGCATGGGGTGCCATCCGGTATGCCGCCAAGACCCCTTGAATATGCAGGTCCCAGTCAGTCTGCGAGTCTGAGACCTGCTGTGACATCATTGACGTAATGGTGCGATGCAGGCGCTCGACCATTCCGTCAGTTTGCGGGTGATACGGGGAGGTACGAATTTTCTTCGTGCCTAAGAGGTCACAGACTTGTTTGAGTAATTTACCGGAAAAATTTCTGCCCTGGTCGGTCAGCAGCCGCTCCGGAGCACCTTTGTCCAGGACGTATCCCTGAGCAAAGGCCTCCACGATGGCTGCTGCCGACTGGTTGGCAAGGGGCCAGGCCATAGGCCAGCGCGTAAAATACTCGACACCTGTCAACAAATACCTATTGCCCCTGGGGGTGGCGGGAAATGGGCCCAAAATGTCCAGCGCGACAAGCTCATTTATTCTGGATACTTTGATTGATTGCAAGGGCGGGTTAGACTCCCGCGCCGGCGGTTTCCGTTGCGCACACCGAGGGCATGATCCCAATAGATCCCCAACATCCCTCGTCATACCAGGCCAAAAAAAATCAAGTTGTAGCAGTGCAAGAGTCTTTTGGGTCCCCAGGTGTAATAGGCGCTCATGCGCGGCCCACACCACCTTGCCTCGCAACTCAGAAGGGACCACCAGCCGATGTCACTGGGATTTGCCGTCCCAATGCATCAGCAGACCTTGCACCATTTCCCATGCATCCGAATCACCCTTCACCCGCCCAGCACCCCCGACGCGACGACGCCACCCGAGGAGGGAGGTATCCTCCATTTGGAGGCGCCCCCATTCAGTGACGGGCAACCCCAACAGGGAATCTCTTCCCTGTTGTTCGATCGAATTAGTAACCAATGGTTCGTCGTCGTCGGTGGCTGCCAAGATCGGAACCGATGCGTCCCCTGAAGGCCTGCAACGTCCCGACCCCAGGAGGCATGCACATTCGGAGGTGGTTGGCATGCGCGACAGAGCGTCCGCATTCGTATGGCGAACGCCCTTACGGTAGGTGGTTTCAAAATCAAAGTCCTGGAGAACCTCCAACCATCGAGACAACTGTCCCGATGGTTGTTGAACTCGCAGGGCATACTGTAGTGCCGCATGATCTGTGCGGACGGTGAAATGCCGACCGTACAGATATGGGCGATACTGTTGGATGAAATAGACAATTGCCAACAGTTCCCTACGGGTGACACAATATCTTTGCTCCGCAGGAGACAACACCCGACTACCGTACGCGACCACCCGTTCCACGCCATCAACCACCTGGGAAAGCACACCCCCAATACCCGTGTTGCTCGCATCGGTGTCGAGCAAAAAGGGCTTAGAAAAATCTGGGTAAATCAAGGGAGGGGCTTTTACCAGGGCGTCCCGAAGGGAGCAGAAAGCAGCCTCCTCCTCTTGACCCCAGTGGAACCGAACCCCTTTAGATGTTAAAGCGTGCAGGGGTTTTGCAATTGTCGCAAAATCAGCGACGAACCGTCGGTAATACGACGCGAACCCAATGAAACTCCTGACCTCTCCCACCGAGGTGGGAGTCGGCCAGGAGCTGACACACTGCGTTTTGGCAGGATCGGTAGCAATACCTGAGCGTCCCACGATGTGCCCCAAATAACGCACCGAATCGCGCAACAAATGGCATTTTTGGGGCTTGAAATTCAAATTAGCAGCCCGCATCTTTAGGAAAACCGCCCGCAACCTCTGGAGATGTTCGTCAAAAGTTTTACTAAAGACGATAACGTCATCCAAATAAATGAGGCACGACTCCCATTGCAATCCAGCCAAAACCAATTCCATCAAACGCTGGAAAGTTGCCGGCGCTGAGTGTAAGCCCATCGGCAACCGGTTGAATTGGAACAGGCCATGCGGTGTACGGAAAGCAGTTTTAGGCTTTGAATCATCGTCCAGAGGAAGCTGCCAGAATCCCGAAAGTAAATCCAGTGTGGAAAAGAATCGCGCTCCCGCCAAGGCGTCCAGCGATTCATCCATCCGAGGGAGCGGGTATGCGTCGGCAACCGAAATTTTGTTAAGACGCCGGAAATGCAACGCAAAACCGCAACGAACCGTCCTGCTTTTTAACCAGGACGATCGGCGCTCCCCAAGGGCTGGTGGAAGGAGAAATGATGTCGGCGGCCAACATGTCATCAACAGCCGATTTGACATGGTCCTTTTCGGCGGGACTCAACCGAAACGGATTTTGGCGAATTGGCGCGCTGTCACCCGTGTCAATATGGTGACGCAGCAGGTGAGTACAACCCAAATCGTATTTATTCCGACTAAAAACGTCGGAAAATTCCCGCAGTAGTGTTTTAAGTTGTTGACGCTCTGAATCTGACAGGTCCGTCGATCCCGCACAAAGCGCCTCGAGCCACCCTTCATCGCTGTCCGAATGCGGTCGCGGCGCAGGGACAACACTGACGTGATTTGCGACGGGTTCCTCACATGGCACCGGCGTTGCGTGAGCAAGCACGGTCCCCTGTGGGACCACCACCGTCTGCGAGCCCACATTGAGGACCGCGATGAAGGGTTCACCGTCCCCTCTTACTATGGTCTGGGCCGGAAGTAAATGAGGTCCACTAACCCCGGCCCTAGACGGCCCCAGCAGAACCCCTTGGGCCCCAACACCCTTAGCGAAGGGCCGCCGAAGTTTCAAGGGAATCAACATTTGCGCCCCCGGAGGGACGCGCACCGTTCTCTCTACGAATGCCGGCACCGTCGCGAACGCCGTCCGAGTCGTAACAGGCGATGGCAGAAACGCCATGCGTCTGCCCGACGGGAGCTCAATACATCCCTGGTCGATCAATATCCTAATCGGCATTTTGGCCAGGAAGTCCGTCCCCAGCAGGCACGGAACCGCCAGCGAGGAGGAAACAAAAATCGGCCCAGACAATTTAATTTCCCCAATACAAATTTGGGCGCGAATTTGTCCGATGATGCCAAGTGAGCCCCCGTTAGCCGCATAGAATGGTACGTTAACAGGCATCAAAGGACGACTCCGGACAGGGAGAATATTGTAAATCAACTCCGAAATAATGGTCGCCGATGCTCCCGTATCGACCAGGATGCGCACTTCAACCCCGTCGATGTGCCCGACAACGGCCGACGACCCCGACGATGCGGCTACCACACGATCGGCCAGCACGGACCACTGGCCGGGTTCGATATGAGTACCCGGGGTGGTGCGTGATGGTGCGATGGTGCGCGATATCGGCCCCCCTCTCGTTGCGGTGTTTGAGTGCGTGACGGGTGTGTGCGTGGGCCAAACATGTGGGGTGCCGCGACTCGCCGGGTTATGATGGTGGAGCTTGTGATGAGGCCCGTCGTCCCGTTGAGGTGTCGTCCCGCGCTGTCGAGGAGCGCGGCACCCCGAGGCGACGTGGCCCCGGACGCCGCAGTTGAAACACCGCGGGAGCGCCGTTGGAGGAGACGGACGGTTGAAACGGCCCGGCCCGTCCCGGCCCCACCGTGCTCCTGTCGCCTGTTGCGGTCGGTGGTCGACGGCGTAGAGCTCCTCCGTCGGAATGGTGGCTGCAGCCACCGCACGCCCCGCCGATGCCCTGCTGGCTTTCCGCCGCAGTGACAGGAGGTTGGCGTGGAGGAGCCGCGCCGCCTGGAGCGATGTCATTTCCGTGTCCTCCCGGGCGACGACCGCGATGTCAAGGTCGTCTGCCAGGAGGAGGATCTTCTCCGTGACCATCGCGTCCACGCCGTCGTCGTCCATACGAGGGAAGGCCGACTTAGCCATCGCCAGGAGGCTCGTCCGATATGCTAGGGGCGACTCCTTCTCACCCCGCTTGCGGTCGTAAAATTGCTGTCGGCATTCAGCCGATGGTCCATAGACCCCGCCCAGCAGCTGTAGTGCCATCGGTAACGTAGACCGCTTCTCTCTCGGCGCCGATGTGAGGGCGGCGAGCGCGTCGCCGTCGAGGAGCGCCGGCAGCGCGCAGAGAGCCTCCTCATCGGACCATTTCGCCATCTCCTGATGGGCGAGGAAACGTCGGCGAAAACCGGCCCAGTCCCCCTCCGCGCTGATGAACTCCTTCAGCGGGGGCAGTCTCTGATGAAGCGCAGCGGTCGTTGTGGACTCCCGCAGGCTGATGTCACCACCACTCGGCTGTGCGTCGGTGCGAACGGCCGATGGGATCGCCTGTCGCGCTTGTGATGACGTTGCAGCTTCAGCGACGGCGATGTCGGAGCGGATGTCTAGGCTGGCCACGCCCCGAACAGCTGTAGCGTCGATGGCGGGAATTTCAAATTCGGACTGCTCCGAAATGGCGGGAAGGCGCCCTGGTCGTTGGCTCGCCTCGCCCCGTGTTGGATCACCGGCCCCTAGTCGCGTGATGGTCTCCAGCGTGGCGGCAGCGGCATACAGCAGCTCCGCCAGCCTCCCGTGAGCCAGCCGTAACGCGTCTGGCTGTGGCCCCTCTTCATTTCGATGCCCCGGTAAGGAGGCGTCAGGCCCCGGCTGCACCTTGTCTTGTGGAGCCGTCTCGGGCTTGACGATCTCGGCAGTGTCTTCCTCCTGCGGTACTTTGGCCCGCGCTGTTTTCCGCGTGTCCATGTTCGAATTACTTCTGACACCAGTTGAAGTACCGGTGAAGACGCTTGACGCCGAGGTTGAGGCACACGTATATTTATTTCACAATACGACAGTGGGCATATACACACTCGAGGGGGTATCGGCCCCCTCACCCGTATAACTCGGGATACACCCCTAGCTAACTCTGTCCTAGCCCCGAATCCTCCACTAATGGGCTAGGGGAGGCTAACTGGCCCGACACTGGTAAGTCGGGCCCGGTACCCGGAGTTCCAGACCAGCTCTTACAAGAGCACCGGCTCTGGCTTTCGGGACCACGCCGCTGGCTCAGTCCTGTCCGGCCCTGAAAAGGACATCGAACTAGGGGAGTCCAGGGCTCTATCTAAGACGTCTTCAGTCTTCTTCCCTTAGCTCAAACATAACTGACTCGAGCCCTTTGAACATTCCCTTTTATACCCAACCCCTCCCTGAGGGGTGGGGCCCCGGGGGATCATAACGTTCGAACCAGCCCCCCCCCAGGGTGTCTGGCTCGGACGTCGTAGAGGGCACCTCCTTGTGCACTTACGTAGCCCCGCCCACTGTGTTTGTTTTCCATAGGCTGCCATGCATAACGGGCCCTCTCTTTAACACCCCTACAGTTATGTAGTTGTAACCTTTCATGCAGACACCACAGAATGTGGCATTTTGGAGGAGGTAAAAAAAAACCAACATTTTTATTATCGTGCATTGCAAGCCGATACTCGTTGTGCCTACCTTAAGCTTCGTGTACCCAAAAAAAGATACAGGAAAAAGAATATCCCCATGTCACTGTTAGCCACGGCAGCTGTAGGGTCCTTAAAACTCCCTTTATCCGTGGTTCTACTTCTCAATAGTATCCGCAGTGTTACCCAAAGTATACAGCGAAGCTGACTCCTAAGACTCGCACGAAGCTTTTCGCAGATAAGTGGAGTCACGCAGAATTTGTGCTATTATTCGCAGGAGTAAAATTACCTTGCCGATAATAGGATCCCCAATATCGGTTCCCCATATCACTGCGGGTAAGAAGAGTTCCCATGCATTTAATTATAATTGATGTAGTATATTGTATGCTGGGTGTGCGCTTGTGTATGAGTATTTGCGGACTCAAAAGTGTAGCCAGCCTAGCAAAAGCACTGTGGTGACCTCACCGTCATTGAGTGGTAGTTGTTGTTGTGCATGTGTGCTAATATGTGAGGATCTTGTGAAGGACGCTACTGGGCAATTGGAGGCAGTCACCCTCCAGCAAGACCAGCGAAGGGCAGAGCAGCGACGTTCACACACAAATTGTCCATTTGCCAATCATCTCAGTCAGTCAACCCATGGCACCTCGGTCTGTCGCGTGGCCTCCTGTCAGCAAGCCTCCGACGCTGCACATGGCCTGGAAGTGCACCTAGCCTGGCACAAGTGCCGTGGTGAAATCACCACCACTTAATGGCAAATGGTGGCTGTTGCTACCAGTAGAGTATGTACACAAGATGGGCATTTGTGTTTTTTTTTCCCTCTACATTTTTGCTCCCCGCCTGCACGCGTTAGCACTTGAGCGGACGCCAAGCCCCGCGTGCCTCAACCGTGTGCACACTGGGCACCGTGTGCTTGTCTCGGACACTGCCAAGTTAGCAGGATTGAGGCTGGTAGCACGGCGCCTTCATTTGTTTTCATAAAATTGAAATTTCCCCCAGCTCAGCCAGGTTTTTCAGTACTGGCAGTTCGGTGCTTTTTGGCCGCGACTGGTGACAAGGGAGGATCACACGCACCAGCTGATCACAGGCCACTGCTCTCACTCAATAGCCATGCGCAACGCTCACGGGAAAAGAGAGCGGTTTCCAACATTGTTAGCTGGCAATTATTTTATTTTGTATTCGCAATGGGTACTTGCGGCAAGGTTAAGCTGACCCGATGGTAGGCTGTGCCGAGTATCGATGGTCAGGAATCAAGCGCGGATTTGTGAAAGGTTAACCCAGCTTGAAAACCCACACTGGCACACATACAAATCCGCAATTTGATTGAATGTGCTGCGGTAGCGAGTACTGTTGGCGAGAACCTATTACGGCCGCGGCAGAATGTGCGGGGGTAGTGTAGCTAGGAACATTCCTGTCCACCTTTGTCTCTTCAGTGCATTTGCAAACACACTCAAGCAAAGACAAAGATCCCCCTATAGCCTCAACAGACTGTTGGGGTAAGTGCTGTTAGTGAGCACCTATAAAGACCGGCATGGCATACGAGGGGGTGGGTGACCAGCACCACGCCCGGACGCCTTAAAATAATCGTCACCGGTGTTTGTGTTGAGCGGGAATCGGACTTGGTTCGCTGGATTCGTAGCGTGGCGCGCTAACCACTACACTACCGCTCCCCAAACACACACACATGCAATTGTACGCATGCATACACACATTGGTAATTACGGAATGTAGTAAACATCCTGCAGATGATTATTTTTCAAGAAAATAAATAAAACCTGAAAAAATCCACAAGCATTTCATGTCGAAATGAATATATTTAGGCCACATCTGAGCAGCACATTGGCTGGATGTATCCCAGTTTTAACACATTCCATGATTCGTAAAAAAATATATCCTGTAAGTCATTTCTAATCTGCATAAATGCGAGTGTGTTTAAGACGTCATTTTACATTCATTTTTAATCAAATGTATCACTCAACCTGGGTTTCGTCCATAATAATAAGCAACCCATTGGCAAATGTTGCACCAGGCACACCATGCTGATGAAACCTGAAGAAGTTGAAACCAGTCCAGGGTTTGTTTTCTTTAAAAAAAAACTGTTACGGAGATAAATTGATATTGGAAGGTCACCTAGTTATAGTAGCATATGTTATTCCATTTTGGACCTGAAACAAACACCCCGAGATCCGTTTATCTACTTTATTATTTCCTACAATTCACAGAGGTGGCGCCAAATGATCATGGAAGGAACGGCTGTTCATCTTGACAAAGACATCATAGTCTCCGACCTAGACTCTGTAACACCTGTTTAGCTTCGACAATGGATCTCAGACTCGCACGGGCCATGCTGAGATCCTAACCTCCACGATGTTTAAAAATAAAAATGTTAATTTAAAGCATGGTGCAATTAACCACTATTTAATTCGAAATATATTAAAAAAATATTTTCATTTAAATAACAAACATAAAAAAGCAAATACGTCTGCCATTGATTATTGGTTTTTTACCCTTCTATCTGGCAATAATACTGACACCTTTTTTTTACAAGGAGTCATGTTTGCATAGACCACAATACCTGCAGCGATAATGCAAACAAAAAACACAACTCTGATAATATATGCACTGTCCTTGAAGTTGATTGGTCCACACCCGAGACAGCTTTCCTTAGAGCCTAGTCTCACATGAGTTGGACCAGATAACGCCAAAAGGCGCACAACTCAAAGACAATGCACCATTCTGACTGCATTATACAATAGGAGTCTTGGGGGAGGCATAACACTGACATTCTGAAATTGCAGTTGATATGCATATTTGACTTTCATGATTATTCCAGACACATTAAAAAAAAAAATCTATTCACAAAAATACGACTGTCACCTATGTTCCTCACTTCAGTCTTCACGTTTTTAATAAACTTGCAACGTAATCACGTCCATAGCTTTTCTGCAGACGATGCATGCAAATTTCGAATTTTTAACTCTCGCAGAGTGTGACAACCCATCCGTAAAGAGTCTCCGCCGTTGCCCTGGGTGGACGGTCGACTTTGGAAAAAACAAAAACCAATGCAGATTTCCCTGATCAAGGCCACCAAAGATGCAAATGCTCAGCGCCGCTTACGACGGAGCAATTAGCGTTGCGACGAAGCTTGGCGGGCTTCATCGATTCCGTTCTTGCTGTCTTATTTTCGGCAGTGGAAATCTCCCGCTGCGCTCCGACACAGCACGCGCGACGCTGCAGTATTGGAAGGCCACGTTTGGATGTCCTAATTAAACCAAGAAACCTACTGATTTTGGCTCGGGGGGGTAAAAAAAAATTTGGCTCGTAAGTGCCGGGCACGCGTGTTGTTTTAATTACAAGCCTTTATATTTAACTCACTCTGTCTGTTGTACCCTCAACTCTGTGTGTTGTCGTATCCTCAAATATTGTAACTCAATTGTAACCCACATCTTAATGTCGTATCGACTGCAAGCTTGGTATACAGTATGTCATACTGATGACAATACTATTTTCTATCATAAAAAATTAAATATATATATTTTTATGTAATCTTTTTATATCTTATGTTTCGGCTTGGGTCTAATTGTCCACGCTCAACTCACGTTGGCTGTAAATCACCATCGTCCCTTACGTTATGGCAAGCGTCGGGGCCACTTCCTGGAGTCGTGGAGTTCTGCCATTACTCGTACGGTACATTTAATTAAAGCGTGTTTTTAAAAAAGTATTTTTAAATATTACTTCTTTTTTCTGCAGTCAGTTTCGTGACGATAGAATGCGACGGGCTCTAGGCAGAGTTTTCGTACTCGCGAAGCATTTCAAGCTGTAAAGATGCAATGTTTATGAGGGTTTCGGGTGTGGGGGTGGGTGGGTGGGGGTAACTAAGTTAATTAAAAAGTGACGACATATCAAAAAGCATCGAAAATGCTGCAGGTACCTGCTAAGAATAATTAAGCGTAATGGCTGCGTAAATTGGGGAATTCATTTTTTGTTCAACCGTGCTAATTTAACCCATTAACGTCTAAAAAGGAAACTGTCACATCGAGCCATATTTATTTAACAAAAATAGACACGTGTTTTGGTTTTATTGTAACAAGATAAATAATTCGGACAAGAGCGACAAACAATGATGATTACGAGTTATTCGCATTGAGCAGCCGTGGTGGTACGTGCAGGTGGAACGTGGACACGTCCAGCGGGGAGCGAGGCTCACACATGCCAAGCCTGACACTTGCCTGCTTGATAACACTGTCACAAGTTTTTTTTTATCCTGGGTACTACGTGTTATTTCCTAATTGCTTATGCCTCTTCTTCTTCTTTAGTGCTGCCTAACGGCGTGTGCGACTTCACGATGATACTGGTCCCGGTCTAGCACGGCGTGTAGAGTTTGTGCTGTTGTTAATTGTGCCTCAAAAGTACAGAAAATGGCTATTATTCCCGACAAACTTTGCTTTTGTGACCAGGACATTGATATTTTGAAATGTACCTATTTTCAATGAGAAAACGGGCGAATTTGTGTCTTTTCGTTCACGTAAAGCCAGAATAAAACAACGCATGAATAAAAAATTTACATACTAAAGTGATACAAAAATGACTACAAAAGATTTAGAAGTGAGTCGTTTTTAGAGATGTACGATTATAATGTAAATCACTTTCACATATGATAATTGTTTTTTTACCCTTCTATCTGGCAACAAAACTGACACCTTTTTTGCAAGGAGTCATGTTTGCATTGACCACAATACCTGCAGTCGGAATGCAAAAAAAACATAACTCTGATAATGATATGCACAGTCCTTGAAATTTATTGGTCCACACCCGAGACAGCTTTCTTTAGAGCCTAGTCTCACATGGTGTTGGACCAGATGACGCCAAAAGGCGCAATACATTTCAAGGACTGTGCATACATTATCAGAGTTATGTTTTTTTTGCATTCCGACTGCAGGTATTGTGGTCAATGCAAACATGACTCCTTGTAAAAAATGTGTCAGTTTTGTTGCCAGATAAAATGGTAAAAAACCAATTATCACATTTTGTTACTGGCAAATGAGGTTCCAATGGTGTAAACACTATCATATCGTGTCATTAATCAGGTGGAGTCAATTGCAGGGGTATCAATTCTTAAGTTTTTTCGGTAAAGTTACGTAGGTAAAATTTTTAAATTAATAAAAGTAAATTCAAATAAAAAAATAAAAATCACGACGTTTCGGAGGCAATACAAGCTTCCGTCTTCAGGTGGAACCGTCACAGCCCGACAGCTGTATCAAGTAAATGAGAGATTACAGGAGATACCACTCCGACGAGTCGCCACGGCAGTCGCTGCTCACTCTCGACGAGAGGGTGCCACGCAGAGGCGCGTGGAGGGACCACAGACGAGCACGAATGGTAGCAGCCACTTGATGAGTCAGCGCCAATTATTTCCACCCCCCACCACCCCCCGCCGGCCCCAGTCCTCTATCTATTAAGGTATTCATATTCTTGGGTTATTTCAGATCTCCTGCTGTCTTCTGGGTTCTTTCGGTAAAGTCAGGTAGAATGGAAATAATAAAATATAAAAAATAAAACATTTAAATAATAAAATAATTCTCACGACGTTTCGGCCACAACGCAAGCAGCCGTCCTCAGGTGAAGACCAGGTCTGTCGGGGAGACAGCGTCCGACAGACCTGGTCTTCACCTGAGGACGGCTGCTTGCGTTGTGGCCGAAACGTCGTGAGAATTATTTTATTATGTTTTATTATTTTATTATTTCCATTCTACGTGACTTTACCGAAAGAACCAAGAAGATGAATCCCTGCAGTCACGAAAGCTTTAAATCGAAATCTCCTGCTGTGTTTGTCTCACCTGATGACGGCTGCTTGTGTTGCGATCGAAACGTCGTGATCTATTTATTTTCTACCTACGTGACTTTACCGAAAGAACCAACGAGTATGGATTCCTGCAGTCACGAAAGCTTCAAGTCAATATTGAGGTATTATCGGTCAATTGTCAGAGTGAATCGGAGCTCCTGGAGAACACCCACGCGTGCGAGGGGACAACAACATGTGTCGTCACGATCGGGTCCACATTTGCTGACTGCCTTCTCCTGGCAATCTCAGAGTATAGCACCTGCACGTGTAAGCTTCGTGCACACATCGGTACTGCGGTGGACATTAACGCCTGGAAGAGGATCCTCTTGAACAAAAACGCCTTGAACACTCAGTGAGGCTTTTTTGGGAATATTTTTTTTAAACTCTCAGTCCTGCACACAGGTCATGGATAGAAAATGTGATAATATCCTCTCATCAGGAGTATGCAATTAAGCATGAAAAGGTGTGCATTGTCGGATCCCTTGATTTTTTTTTTCTTCACACCTTTCAGGACATTATTATCTATATATATATATTTTTTAAAGAAGTGTGAATGGCGTACTAACCTATTCACCACGCTTCATGTGGATTGTTAAGAATTCAATTTAAAGATAGCTAAAAGTTAATCGTGTGTTAGCTGTGCCGTTAACATAATCTATAATCATGGCCAGCTTAAATTTACATAGTTACATTTTTGTTAATGTATTCATCACAATGGTGATTATGCCACGCGGTGATGCATTTCTCTACCACAAATAAGCTCGGAAACTTTTCTTGCGTATAATTAATTCACAGCCGTGTAACGCATTGCCTTGATAACGTGTCAGTCACCTTGGGGCCCAATGTTGCGGGCCTGTGCTGTTTAATGCGTTCAGAGTTTCAATTAATGGAGATGAAATGAATCAAATGTTCACTGAATATGAAATCCAATTTGCTCACTCATTTTAATTTCTGCTTGGCTTTTGTATTTTTTTTTAAAGAAATCGGGGCTTTGTAATATGCAGGATAACTTGCATTGGCAAGCAGGAGCTATCTCGCAAGACTGCCCTCTAGTGGGTGCCATCTGTGTACATTTTAGGGACAGCGTATATTGGTGTTTTTTAACACTGGGTACGAATCAACATAGGGGCTGTCCATAAATGACGTCACGCGATTGTGGACGAATTTTGACCCCCCCCCCACTTCGTCACACGGCGTCACAAAAAGTCAGACCCCCCCCCCTCAAATATGACGTCACAAAGCTTTGCCCCCCCCCCCCCATAAAAAAAATCAAACATGTTTCAAATCGCTTTAAACTCTTGTCATTGTAGTGCGTATTTAATGTGGCGCTGCACTCTGATGTTGTAGGAGAAAACATTTATTAGAAAGTATATTTATTTAAAGTTGCGCATTTTGATGTGAAGTCACGTTTCTCACCCCCCCCCCCATCGTCACACATCGTCACAAATGTCTGCCACCCCCCCCCCAGGTGCGTGACGTCATTTATGGACGGCCCCATACATGTTTCGATGCTATACAAATTTCACGACATGATGATTATCGCGATATCAGTTTCCCATAACTTTGGAATAATATGTATATTTTTTGTTGCATTGTTTTAGTGCGATGCTGCACTTCGAGTATGGATTAAAGATGACTTGAACATTATCAACTGCAGTCCACTGAACATGGGCCTGCCATCAGTCCTTCTAATCATTGCGACTTCACAATCTACGTCACTGAGAGAGCACATTCTGTCAGTAACAAGTGAGACATCTTAACCATTTTATGAACTTGGAAAATGACTTTGTATATCTGCCATACCCTCAATTGATCAGATATATTTAAAGCACTATCCTAATGGATAATAGCTATTTGTTTGAAACGTTCATGACTGAATTTGTTATTTCATAATATTTCGTCAGAAAATTAAATATATTTAGGAAAAATGAAATGGACTACAATAAACACGATATGATATGTTGCCAAACGGATAATAACGATTATCATGGACCTCATATCATAAGACGTACCAGTGTCAGCATATCGCGGCAAATATAGGTGCGAGATTATACTAAATGATCTCTCTGACTACTGCATCACAACGCCACTAGGTTCCCACACATATCTTGTATTGGCTACAGACAGTGTAAAAATTGAGGATACTACTAAGTAATCATCTATTCATCATCAGCCCAAACGAATCAATCATCCATTAAAAGTCTGACTTAAAACTTTCGTGACTGCAGGAATTCATATTCTATGGTTCTTTCGGTAAAGTCATGTAGATAGAAAAAAATACAATACAATTACAATAAAATAATAAAAATTACAATAAAGTGAATACATTTTTTTTTTAAAAATCACGACATTTCGATATTATTGTGTTTCTATTTACGTGACTTTACCGGAAGAACCATAGAATAATCATCCATTTGTTAAGGTGTTATATAACACCATAAGCATTATAGACCGCGCGTTACCAGGATTCATTGTGAAGTGCAGTGTGCCGTGCAGTTTGGTGTGGGTGACGAGTGAGGGCATTAACGAAGTGAGTGGTGTGAGCTCCTGGAGTGCCATGCCTATTTATTGGTGAATTATTGAAATGACTAAAGCCGAGAAGTACACAGATTTAAAAGAGTGTAATTGATCTAAAAAACATGGTCTGAAAGGCTAAAATACAAACCAATTGCAGGTGATGCACTGTGCTTAACCAGTCCAGCATCTAAGTATATATATTAATACAGAAACCTCGATGACAACAGAAGCTTTAATAGCAATATACGAGCTTTGTAAATGCTACAGAGCACAATTTCCTACAGAGAATAGACCTTTGCACCCGTGTCACACTCTTGTGCATAACCACTAATTAACAACCTGTTATCTTAAGTTATTTTTTGTTTCCAGGGCCAGGCCTACTTTAATAATATTGTACATTCAATACTATTTAGCTTTTGTTCTCTATGTATCTTTGTTGAACTGCTGTCGCACCGTACGTAGCCAAGCGTGCTAAACGAACGAGTTTTCCGGTGGGCTTCTAATGTCACTGCATCGCACGCTTTCAGATGCGCTTCTGTGGCCGTCTGGAACGCTTTTCCTTCCGATATTAGGAAGCCACTGGAGCTATGCACTTTTACATCTAGATTGAAAACCCATTTCTTGAGAACTGCTTTTGTGTTTAGTTTGTTGTCCTTCCCCCCCCCCCCCGCACCTCCGTTTAGCGCGGTTGGCTACGTACGGTGCAAAAGAAGTTCAACACGCATACATACAGAAGAGTATTTCAGGCAGACGCAGAGGCACAGCTTACAGCCGCTGCGGAGATGACCGAGGTCCACGCGATGGTCCATGCTCCTTGACAAGTCCAGCACGGTGTTGTGGTTAGTGGGAGCGAGGATTGTGTGTTCTATATTTTAGGTCCATATTTCGGATCCATGTCACAACACCAGTTAGAGAATGGAACAACAGCTAAAAAAGACACGTGCAAAGAATAATGGAGAATCTTCTTCTTGGTTCTTTCGGTAAAGTCACGTAGAAGGGAAGTAATAAAATAATAAAAATAAAACATAATAAAATAATTCTCACGACGTTTCGGCCACAACGCCAGCAGCCGTCCTCAGGTGAAAACCAGGTCTGTCGAGGCGACAGCGTCTGAATGAAACAGTACCATGCTTGAAGCATATATTTAAGCTGGGTTGGAAGGGGGGGGAAAGGGCGCCTTGACAAAATAATTTGCATATCAAGAGGAATTCAGCATATTTATGGGAAATGCAGGTATGTGATTAGTACTACTTATGCCCGTGCATTATGCACGATTAGCAGCAATAGAGAAGCACATGCTTAGACGTGCACCAATAGACAGGAAGAGGAGCACAGAACATGCACACACACACACACACAGGTTAAAGGCATCATATTGATTGTAAGGAAAAGTAAGTGAGCCTGGGTAGCACAGGGCCGTAGGCCAATAGTCAAGAATTAATGAGAGAGTGGCAGCCAAGGATGTCCACCACTTAGACGGAGCAATGCAATCAATTTGTTTGTTCGAGCTAGATGGAGGAGTGCCACGGTGGCGAGCTGTTAACTACCTCGCCTGGTATACAGGAAGTCGTGACTTCGATATTTGGAGTTTGCATGTTCTTTCCATGTTTGTGTGGATTCTTCTTCGAGTCGTCCCTGGTAAAATAATATATTTTAAAAAAAACCTTTAGATTTAGTTGTAAGTGTAACTGTATCGTATGACAAGACTGAGAGTAGACAAAAAGTTGGGGATCCGGGCGGTGATGGCGATGCACGCCTTAAACGCAGCGCTGTGGATGCGAGAATTGACGGATCGCACAAACGTCGTGAAGTTCCCTTCACACTGGTATCGAAGTGTTATTCCTTTGCTCGCCAGGAGAATGCGGCATTGCAAAGATGTGGACTCCACTTGTGATGTCTGCATGGGATTGAAGGTTTCCCCCTTCGCACGTGAGGATTTTCTCCAGCTTTCTCCCACGTGTGAACACTCGTTATAAGTGGCTGATAAGACCTTCATATATATACACAGGACCGCAGAGCAATTGTTGGCACCGGCTTACCATGTTTAAGTATTAATCATGAAATACTGTAAATACTTGGGGACTTTACATGTCCACATGATAAGTCAATTTCGTTGAGCTCTCATTTGTGGCCAGGTCGATTCTGAACAAGAGCTGTATAGCTCAGAGGGCCTTACCTGGTCAAATAAAAAAAAATATTTCGATTTAAAGCTTTCGTGACTGCAGGGATTCATTTTCTTGGTTCTTTCGGTAAAGTCACGTGGAAGGGAAATAATAAAATAATAAACATTTAACATAATGAAATATTGTATTAAGTCACGTAGAAGGGAAATGATAAAATAATAAAAATAGAACATAATAAAATATTTTATTATGTTTTATTTTTATTATTTTATTATTTCATTGTACGTGACTTTACCGAAAAAACCAAGAAAAAAATATATACTTTAGTCAAATAGTAACATCACACATTACACCTCGTGGCTACATTCCTACTTGTCTGTGGTTCATCGCGCCTCCAAATTGCTCTCTCTCTGTCCTGATTTGAAGCTTTCGTGACTGCAGGAATCCATACTCTCTGGTTCGTTCGGTAACGTCACGTAGATCAGGATGATGGGATGATGACGTACGCTTGTGCTGCCACCGAAACGTCGTCTTTCTTTTATTATTATTTATTCTCTCTACGTGACTTTACCCAACGAACCAGAGAGTATGTTCTCTCTCTCTCTCTTTGAGAGTGAGCGAATAGTGTTCGCGTTACACGAGGTGACATCATTATTATATTTCTAGATTTGAAGCTTTCGTGACTGCAAGGATTCATATTCTTAGGTTTTTTCGGTAAAGTCACGTAGGTAAAACATTAAAATTAATAAAAGTAAAATAAAATAAAAATCACGACGTTTGTTGCCTCCGAAACGTCGTGATTTTTATTTTATTTTACTTTTATTAATTTTAATGTTTTACCTACGTGACTTTACCGAAAAAACCTAAGAATATGAAATCATTATTATAATCCAGCAAGAGATAAAGCAAGTTCCTTGGCATCAAGCCCGACTCCACCTTATCACTTGACATCCACACCACATCAGATCTTGCAACTAACACCGCAGGGCCCTGCCATTGACGTCCGCTCACCGCCGAAATCACCAATTCTCTCGCCTGCAGCGCCTCGGCTGTTGCAACTCCGTCCCCGTTCGATCGTCATCGAGTAACCCCAATAAACTCCCGACGGTTTGCAAAACCACCCTGCCCTTCTCGTCCTCGGTATCTGCCATCACTCATTGATCGGCGAAACCATTGCCACAACAAAGACGGCTGTCACCGCATCGCGCGGTTTCAGATGCGCATCTGCGGCCGTCTGGAACGCTCTCCCCCCCCCGATATTAGGAAGCCACTGGAGCTACGCATGTTTGAATCTAAATTGAAAACGAATTTCTTGAGAACCGCTTTTTGTGTTCAGTTTGTTGTCCTTCCCCCGCGCACATCCGATTAGCACGGTCAGGTATGTACGGTGCGAGAGAAGTTCAACGCACGTGTACACACGTGCATGAAGCCCTTCACCTCCCTCCGCTCCCTCCACTGGCTTCCCATCGCCAGCAGGATCAGCGACAAAGATCCGCGCCACCGCGCCTCCACTTTCGGTCGTCCACCGTGTCTCTCTTCGGTTCTGTCCCCCCTCGCACGACGTCTCACGGTAGAACTCTCCACAGCGGCAGCGCCACTCACACCCTCCCCACCCCTCATCCTCCTCTCTGCACCAAGGAGCAGAGGCGTGACCGCCGGGTGTTGTCTCGTTGTGGCAGCCCCCCTGGTAGAATCATTAGAATCAAAATGTTTAATAACAATCATTATAAAATGTATGCTTCTCTATTCTCCCATGGAGACGCAAAATGCTCCTTCATGGAATAAATAACAGGTGATCTTAGTAAATTTTCTGAATCAAATAGTTAATAATGAAAATTAATCTAAATTTGTGTTGTTATAACAATTCTATATTTATTTAAAGTTGCGCATTTGATGTTACGTCACATTTCTCAACCCCCCCCCCCTCGTCACACATCGTCACAAATGTCTGACCCCCCCCCCCAGGTGCGTGACGTCATTTATGAACGGCCCCTTAATTGTTAACAATTATTTTTAACTGGGAAACCTCACCGAGTCTAAATACTAATGACCACTTTGTGATGCTTGGCCGAATCCTTTTTTGAGTATTTTTGTGTGAGTGTAAATTGGAGTGCCTGGAAAAAAATCCCACACTTATAAAAGGGTAATATTAGAATAATCATTGAGTAGTACTGCATCAACTACTTAAAAGCTACAAGTTTTCAACTGTTGATGAGAGTAAGGCAACATTAATAAAACATCTAAGGAATTTGAAGAATTAAATGGTGCAATTGGACGTATGATTGTTTTCAGGG
>NC_083813.1:3138341-3178441 GCF_015708825.2 Lethenteron reissneri | reverse complement strand
ATGAGTGAGCTGTGTGAGTATGAGTGAGCTGTGTGAGTGATCTGTGTGAGTATGAGTGAGCTGTGTGTATGAGTGAGCTGTGTGTATGAGTGAGCTGTGTGTGTGAGTGAGCTGTGTGTGAGTGAGCTGTGTGTGTGAGTGAGCTGTGTGTGAGTGAGCTGTGTGTGTGAGTGAGCTGTGTGTGTGAGTGAGCTGTGTGAGTATGAGTGAGCTGTGTGAGTGATCTGTGTGAGTATGAGTGAGCTGTGTGTATGAGTGAGCTGTGTGTATGAGTGAGCTGTGTGTGTGAGTGAGCTGTGTGTATGAGTGAGCCGTGTGTGTGTGAGTGAGCTGTGTGAGTGTGAGTGAGCTGTGTGTGTGAGTGAGCTGTGTGAGTGAGCTGTGTGAGTATGAGTGAGCTGTGTGTATGAGTGAGCTGTGTGAGTATGAGTGAGCTGTGTGTATGAGTGAGCTGTGTGAGTATGAGTGAGCTGTGTGTATGAGTGAGCTGTGTGTGAGTGAGCTGTGTGTGTGAGTGAGCTGTGTGTATGAGTGAGCTGTGTGTGAGTGAGCTGTGTGTGTGAGTGAGCTGTGTGTGTGAGTGAGCTGTGTGTGTGAGTGAGCTGTGTGTATGAGTGAGCTGTGTGTGAGTGAGCTGTGTGTGTGAGTGAGCTGTGTGTATGAGTGAGCTGTGTGTGAGTGAGCTGTGTGTGTGAGTGAGCTGTGTGTATGAGTGAGCTGTGTGTGAGTGAGCTGTGTGTGTGAGTGAGCTGTGTGTGTGAGTGAGCTGTGTGTGTGAGTGAGCTGTGTGTGTGAGTGAGCTGTGTGTATGAGTGAGCTGTGTGTGTGAGTGAGCTGTGTGTGAGTGAGCTGTGTGTGTGAGTGAGCTGTGTGTGTGAGTGAGCTGTGTGTGTGAGTGAGCTGTGTGTGTGAGTGAGCTGTGTGTATGAGTGAGCTGTGTGTATGAGTGAGCTGTGTGTGTGAGCTGTGTGTGTGAGCTGTGTGTGTGAGTGAGCTGTGTGTGTGAGCGAGCTGTGTGAGTGAGCTGTGTGAGTGTGAGTGAGCTGTGTGTGTGAGTGAGCTGTGTGTATGAGTGAGCTGTGTGAGTGAGCTGTGTGAGTGTGAGTGAGCTGTGTGTGTGAGTGAGCTGTGTGTATGAGTGAGCTGTGTGTATGAGTGAGCTGTGTGTGTGAGTGAGCTGTGTGTGTGAGTGAGCTGTGTGTATGAGTGAGCTGTGTGTGAGTGAGCTGTGTGTGTGAGTGAGCTGTGTGTATGAGTGAGCTGTGTGTGAGTGAGCTGTGTGTGTGAGTGAGCTGTGTGTATGAGTGAGCTGTGTGTGAGTGAGCTGTGTGTGTGAGTGAGCTGTGTGTGTGAGTGAGCTGTGTGTGTGAGTGAGCTGTGTGTGTGAGTGAGCTGTGTGTATGAGTGAGCTGTGTGTGTGAGTGAGCTGTGTGTGAGTGAGCTGTGTGTGTGAGTGAGCTGTGTGTGTGAGTGAGCTGTGTGTGTGAGTGAGCTGTGTGTGTGAGTGAGCTGTGTGTGTGAGTGAGCTGTGTGTGTGAGTGAGCTGTGTGTGTGAGTGAGCTGTGTGTGTGAGTGAGCTGTGTGTGAGTGAGCTGTGTGTGTGAGTGGGCTGTGTGTGTGAGTGAGCTGTGTGTGTGAGTGAGCTGTGTGTGTGAGTGAGCTGTGTGTGTGAGTGAGCTGTGTGTGTGAGTGAGCTGTGTGTATGAGTGAGCTGTGTGTATGAGTGAGCTGTGTGTGTGAGCTGTGTGTGTGAGTGAGCTGTGTGTGTGAGCGAGCTGTGTGAGTGAGCTGTGTGAGTGTGAGTGAGCTGTGTGTGTGAGTGAGCTGTGTGAGTGAGCTGTGTGAGTGAGCTGTGTGAGTGTGAGTGAGCTGTGTGTGTGAGTGAGCTGTGTGTATGAGTGAGCTGTGTGTATGAGTGAGCTGTGTGTGTGAGCTGTGTGTGTGAGTGAGCTGTGTGTATGAGTGAGCTGTGTGTGAGTGGATCGACCGTCAGCTTTCCGTGGCTGCGTCTCCGGCGCTGCGGCCGTCATGTTGCTGCTTCTCGGGCCTCCGAGGTGCGGGGCGCACCACAACAGGAAGTGGGCAGCTCACGGTCACGTGACGCATTTCAACCAATCCGGGGGCGTTAATCACAGTCACAGAAGGACAGATCTGGGCTATTATATATGTGGATTATAAAACACGCACTGTTTCGCCTGTCCTGCAGAGCAAAAGCATGGGGCTGCGTCTTATACTCCGGTAGCTGTGTACGTGTGCGTGTGAGTCGGGCCAGAGTTGTATTACTTTATTGACACAAAGTGCAGATCTTGGGGAGCGTCTTATACTCCGGAGAACACGATGGTAACACTTGAAGGAAATTGGCGGAGACGATCGTCCCACATTAACAGCCGAGACTTCTTCTTTTTTTTACATATGAAAAACAAATACAAACGAGTTACGAAACGCGTCTCTTTCATCAGCGCTAATGGAAATGGAAAATTTATGTCCCTTAACGTGGCACGGCCCATCGTGAGCACTTAAAAATACAGGGGAGTGTCTCTGCCGTGTGAAGGGATAGAACAGACGGGTTGTGTACCACTCTTCGCGTTCCATAAATTATTATGTTCTCATTTTTTCCTCTCCCCCCCACCCCCGATTACCATATTAACAATAAAAAATATATTGAATGGAATCCTCTCCTTAAGTTAAATTACCTGCGTTGAGAGCTGCAACTGCACTGGCTGCCTTTAAGGCAATTTCCACGTCAAATTGTCTCCCCCCCCCCCACTCAAATTAACATTGGCTGCTGCTAATTTTCACGAGTAGCCGAGAGCTCGCGATGGCAATTCCATATTCCTCTGCAGGCGAACAGCCTCTGGCATAGGACCCCCCCCCCCCACCCAAATGTTGATTTCCTAGGGCGCAGTACCAATTATATTCACCCCACAGAGATGACGTGCTCACAGCGGATCTCCTTCATCTTCGCTTTGCGTCTTTGTGTCCACACGTGGCACGGTTTTATGGAGTCCTCAATGCGTCCGTTCTTGTCAGATCTGAGAATCTGAGCAGGCTTTGAGCCAGGATAGTGCTTGGATGGGCATAAAACAGGTTGCTATAGGCCGCTGCCGCTGCTGCTGCTGCTACAGGGGCTACGTTGTGGGCAGCAGTAGGCAATGCAGCAAAAGCAGTTGTATTGTACGATGTTCCAACGTCTATGCTCCCCACATGCTGTATGTATGTTGAACTTCTTTTGCACCGTACATAGCCAACCGTACTGACCGGAGGTGCGGGAGTAGGTACAACAAACTGAACGCAAAACGCAATTCTAAATAAACGAGTTTCAATCTAGACCTTCAAGCTACTCCGCAAGCCATTGCATCGACCCCCAGGAAGTTGTCGATGATTCCTAGGATGGGCGAAGTCGTTCCCCAACCGGGAATCGAACTCAGGCATTGATTGCGAGTCAAAATGCTCTGACCACAGCGGCTCTCCGTTGGCTCACGACCAATTACAGTGGCGCATATTTTAACAGGTGCTAGACCTCCCCTAGGTCGACTCAGCCATAACTGAGTATCCGGTGCAGTGTGTAAACATCAGCACTGGGCAGACTAAGGCGGCCTGGCGTGGTGTTGGCCACCCATCCCCTCGTGTGCCACAGTGCCGGCCTTCATGGGTGCTCCTCGCTAACAGCACTCGCCCCAACAGTCTGTTAAAGGCTGTACCGGGGCATTTTCGTGTGGTGTATCTGCGAGAGTGGTACTAGTAGTGATTGATCGTGGCAAACACGCGATCTCGGAGCCCAGCCACCAGAGTCAGATCGTACAGCCACAACCTGTCCTGGGCCCTTTCTAGGTCAACTGAGTCTGAAATGAGTACCTAGTGCATGGGTAAAATAAACACGTGCGCCTTTTCCAGGTCTCATCCGTCACATCCTCCATGAAGGACCCACCGTGTTCACCACGCAGAGCATTGCGGCTCTTGAAATGTTGAGTTTTATTTTTGACCAAAAAAAAAAGTCTCTTCCTGTTATTTTGGTTACCGACCTCTGGTCGAGAGGAATAACGGAATGGCAACCGCGGAATGGAAGACGTCCAAAAGGGCCGTCCACAGAGGAGATGGAGCCGTGACAGTAGCTCGTTTGCAGGTGCCGCGTGGATTGTCACATCGCAGGATCGTGTGAGGTGGCGGCGGCGGCGGCTTTGGGGAGGCCTTCATCCAAGGCTACGTACGGTGCGAAAGAAGTTCAACACACAGTGCTGCGCATGCGCACAAGGAGAGCGACGGGCATGGCGCTGTCCGCAGCACCCCCCCCCCCCCGCGTGCCGTGCTGACCCTCATGCGCGTAGTCGGTGCGACGGGCTCACATCGCCGAGTTCCCGTGCTCTGGACGGCTCAACGGGGACTCTCTTTGTCTTCGCGGAGACTGGGCGGTGGGTGGCACGCAACGCCGGGCGATGTCTAACGCCGCACTCCTGGGGACACTGAATCAGGGGTTGTGTTTGGACTGCAGGACGGAATCCGAAGCGATTTTTTTCATCGGCGGAGTGGCCGCAAACAGCTCTGAACTTGGCCGCGACTCGAGCGGCAGTTGACCGCGACTTGGGAAGAAGCCGATGACGTGAAGGGGCACGCGTGGGGGGCGGGGGTGCCGAGGAGGGGGGGGGGGGGTCGAGAAGGTGGGGAGGGGTTGGGGGGGGCGGGTCGATGGGTGGGGGGTCGAGGGGGGGTCGAGAGGTGTGGGGTGTCGAGGAGGAGGAGGGAAGGGTCGAGGGGTGGGGGGGGGGATTCGAGGAGGGGGGGAGGGGGTCGAGAGGTGGGGGGTGTCGAGGAGGGGGTCGAGGAGGAGGGGAGGGTCGAGGAGTGGGGGGGGGTAGAGGAGGTGGCGGGGGGGGTGAACGAATCACCTGGGGGGCAAACGACCCGCGGGGTCTCTTTATTCCGCGTTGCGATGAATCGCTGGCGGCATGTCCGCACACACTCCGAGCTCCGGGCGAATGGGCTCGTGTGCCTCCACATTACAATCGTGGGATTAAGGTGACAGAAAATGGGGCATTCGCAGGGGAGAGGGGTGGAGGGTGGGGTGGGGTTGGAAATAAACGCCTTGTGCCTCGTGTCGTGCCAAGGGTGGCTGCTGATTGACTGCTGAGACGCGGAGGGGGGACGAGAGCTCTCCAGACGGGCAATGGGCGAATTGCTGTGGCGTCCATCTCTGCGGTGGCAGCAGCAGCAGCAGCAGAGGCCACACTCAGATTATTTATTTGGAAGTCAGGAGGAGAAATCCGATGAGCTACGAAGCGCCCTTTTTGTTTTTGTTTTACAGATGTGCAGTATTGGTCGGGTCAGCAAGTTACAGCAGCAAACGATTTATATAAAAATACAACAAACACGATTGGAGTGCAAAATAGAGAAGATGTCAAGCAAGTCACTGAACAAATATGTAAACAAGATGAATGCATACATTAATTATTTAAGTCAGATTCATCAAGCTTGGGCAAGGCAGCAAAATCAACAACAACAACAACAGTCCCAGACCACACCAACATAACACCACAGCAGTCGCCCCTCAATACAATGTCACATTAACATCGAACTATCGATATCACACAGGTAAGGATCAAAGATTACAAATAACAGGCAGCCAACATTGAGGCACGTGGGCGAAAAGTCAACATTAACACACACACGTAACACACACAACACGTAACACACACACACATGTAACACACACAACACGTAACACACACACACACACACGTAACACACACACACACGTAACACACACAACACGTAACACACACACACACACGTAACACACACACACGTAACACACACACACACACACACGTAACACACACACACACGTAACACACACACACGTAACACACACACACACAACACGTAACACACACACACACACACACGTAACACACACACGTAACACACACACGTAACACACACACGTAACACACACACGTAACACACACACGTAACACACGCAACACGTAACACACACAACACGTAACACACACAACACGTAACACACACACGTAACACACACACGTAACACACACACGTAACACACACACGTAACACACGCAACACGTAACACACACAACACGTAACACACACAACACGTAACACACACACGTAACACACACACGTAACACACGCAACACGTAACACACACAACACGTAACACACACACGTAACACACACACGTAACACACACAACACGTAACACACACACGTAACACACGCAACACGTAACACACACAACACGTAACACACACACGTAACACACGCAACACGTAACACACACAACACGTAACACACACACGTAACACACACACGTAACACACGCAACACGTAACACACACACGTAACACACACACGTAACACACACACACGTAACACACACACGTAACACACGCAACACGTAACACACACAACACGTAACACACACACGTAACACACGCAACACGTAACACACACACGTAACACACACACGTAACACACACACGTAACACACGCAACACGTAACACACACACGTAACACACACACGTAACACACACAACACGTAACACACACACACACGTAACATACACACGTAACACACACACGTAACACACACAACACGTAACACACACACACACGTAACACACACACGTAACACACACACGTAACACACGCAACACGTAACACACACACGTAACACACACACACACGTAACACACACACACGTAACACACACACACGTAACACACACACACGTAACACACACACACGTAACACACACACGTAACACACACAACACGTAACACACACACACGTAACACACACACACGTAACACACACACACGTAACACACACACACACGTAACACACACACACACGTAACACACACACACACGTAACACACACACACGTCACACACACACGTAACACACACACGTAACACACACACGTAACACACACACACGTAACACACACACACACGTAACACACACACACACGTAACACACGCACACACGTAACACACACACGTAACACACACACGTAACACACAACACGTAACACACACACACACGTAACACACGCAACACGTAACACACACACGTAACACACACACACACGTAACACACACACACACGTAACACACACACGTAAC
This sequence comes from Lethenteron reissneri, assembly GCF_015708825.2. Lineage (NCBI taxonomy): Eukaryota > Metazoa > Chordata > Hyperoartia > Petromyzontiformes > Petromyzontidae > Lethenteron > Lethenteron reissneri. The sequence goes on along the minus strand of NC_083813.1, from coordinate 3,171,293 downwards.
ACACACACGTAACACACACACACACGTAACACACACACACGTAACACGTAACACACACACATACACACACACGTAACACACACACGTAACACACACACGTAACACACACACGTAACACACACAACACGTAACACACACACACGTAACACACGCAACACGTAACACACACACGTAACACACACACACACGTAACACACACACACACGTAACACACACACGTAACACACACACACACACACGTAACACACACACGTAACACACACACGTAACACACACAACACGTAACACACGCAACACGTAACACACACACGTAACACACACACGTAACACACACACACGTAACACACACACGTAACACACACACACACGTAACACACACACACACGTAACACACACACACACGTAACACGTAACACACACACATACACACACACGTAACACACACACGTAACACACACACACGTAACACACACACGTAACACACACACATACACACGTAACACACGTAACACACACACGTAACACACACACGTAACACACACACGTAACACACACACGTAATACACACGTAACACACACACGTAACACACACACGTAACACACACACGTAACACACACACGTAACACACGCAACACACACACGTAACACACGCAACACGTAACACACGCACGTAACACACACACGTAACACACACAACACGTAACACACACAACACGTAACACACACACACACGTAACACACACACGTAACACACACACGTAACACACACACGTAACACACACACACACACGTAACACACACACGTAACACACACACGTAACACACACACACGTAACACACACACACGTAACACACACACACGTAACACACACACGTAACACACGCAACACGTAACACACACACGTAACACACACACACGTAACACACACACACGTAACACACCACGTAACACACGCAACACGTAACACACGCCACACGTAACACACACACACGTAACACACACACACGTAACACACACACACGTAACACACACACACACGTAACACACACACGCAACACGTAACACACACGTAACACACACACGTAACACACACACACGTAACACACACACACGTAACACACGCAACACGTAACACACACACGTAACACACACACACGTAACACACACACACGTAACACACACACACACGTAACACACACACGTAACACACACACACACGTAACACACACACGTAACACACACACGTAACACACACACGTAACACACACACACACGTAACACACACACACACGTAACACACACACGTAACACACACACACACGTAACACACACACGTAACAAACACACACATACATAAGTAACACACAAACACGTAACACACACACGCGTAACGCGCGCGAACACACGCATACAGTACAACAAAGACAAAGATCCCCCGTGTCGCCTTAACAGACTGTAGGGGCAAGTGTTGTTAGCGAGCACCTATGAAGGCCAGCACGGCACACGAGGGGGTGGGTGGCCAACACCACGCTCGGCCGCCTTTGTCTCCCCAGTGGCGATGTTTACACACCGCCACCAAGTATTCATTTGAGGCTGAGTCGACCTAGGGGAGGCCTAGGACTGGTTCGGATAATCGTCACCACTGGTGTTGGCCGTGAGCGGGAATCGAACTCGAGCTGACGGGTTTATCGTGCAGTGCCCTAACCACTGCGCCACCGCTCGTCACGCACACACACGTAAGACATACACACATACACACATACACGAACACAAAAGAGACACGTATGACACACGCAGGAAAGTAAAACACATTGCGTGCGATTGTATTAATCATCAGCCATGGTCAATCCACTGCTGGACGAAGGCATCCGCCAAGTTCCCCATCCCCTCTCGCAATGCTGCGATGCAATAAAGATGATTCATCCGGCACCTGGGCTCATTTAATTGCTGATTTTGTCTACCGAGAAGATCGTAGATCTGGAATTCATTTCCCGTGCTGTGTTCACCCCCGGTGAATGCAGATGCCAGGAGCCATCGTGATTGTCGACGAGTTTATCCAGAACGCCTACTGCACCTTCGCAAGTATCTGCACATTTATCTCAGGGGCTGCTTGCGCGTGTGCGCGCGCGTGTACTGTGGGGAGCGGTAGTGTAGTGGTTAGCGCTACGCTGCGCTACGAACCCGACGACCCGGGTTCGATTCCTTCTCACGGCCAACACCAGTGACGATTATCTGCAACGGTCCTGGGCCTCCTCTAAGTCGACTCAGCCTAAAATGAGTACCTGGTGCGATTTATTAAAATATCACTACTAGGGAGACAAAGGCGGCCGGGCGTGGTTTTGGTCACCCACCCCCTCGCGTGCTGTGCCGGCCTTCATAGGTGTTTGCGAGCAGCACTTGCCCTAACGGTCTGTTACAGGCTACACGGGGGATATTTGTCTGTGTATGCCAGGCGTGGCGGTGGCGGTACTGTTGGCAGTGCAGCAAGTAGGCTGGCTGCGACATCTCTCTGTGCGAATGTTTCCAGATTTCATTTTCCGCCCGCACAACGTGCGGCCTTTCTCGCATGGGCATCTGCGCTTTTCCTCCCACGTGCAAAGGCACGAATGAAACATCCCAAAGGGGAGGAGGAGAGGCTTGGGGGCCCCCAAGCCTATCCTCCTGCCCCGTCCATAAATGACGTCACGCACCTGGGGGGGGGGGGGGGGTCAGACATTGGTGACGATGGGTGACGATGTGTGACGAAGGGGGGGGGGGGGGGGGGTTGATAAATGTGACGTCACATCAAAATGCACAATTTAAATAAACATAGACAACACGTTCTACTTAATTAAATATACGTTTTAATAAATGTTTTCTCCTATAACATCAGAGTTCAGCGCCACATTAAATACACACTACAATGACAATAGTTTAAAGCGATTTGAAGCATATTTTATATTTTGGGGGGGGGGGCGGACAAAGCTTTATGACGTCATATTTGAGGGGGGGGGTCTGACTTTTTGTGACGCCGTGTGACTGGGGGGGGGGCTCAAAAATCGTCCAAAATCGCGTGACGTCATTTATGGATGGCCCCTTGAGACTCCGTTGTGGCTCTTCCTCGATTAATAACATGTCGTCGTTGTTGTTGTTGTTATCGTCGTTGTTGTCGTTGTCAGCCTGTACATCCCACTGGTGGGCAAAGGCCTCCTCCATGTCCTTCCATCCCTTCCTTTCCTGAGTGGCCCTTATCCACTGGTGGTGACCTCTGACTCACCACATTGTGGTCATAAATCCAAATCAGATTGTGACTTCACTTTTCAAAGAAATAACTGCGAGATAAATACAAAAACACCGCTGCTGTACATTACACCAGAATGAAGATCGGTCGATGGGCTCAATGGTATTGTCCGCAGCACTTCGCTTCAATCTCCCTCGAGGCGGCGTGGCAACTTTGCTGCGTCCTGCCCGGGGACCTCGCAGCCCCTGCGGGTTGGGAGTCGCACACATGCGGAATGATCAATCACGTCACCATGCCCGATCAATTACGTCACCATGCCCGATCAATCACGTCACCATGCCCGTTCAATCTACCTATATATCCATCGGTCTGCTACATCACTCGCTTACCTATTCATGTTTGTATATTTACGTCTGTAGAGATGTCTGCCCACCTATCTCTCCAACTATCGATCCACCCAGACAGGTAGTGCTGTGGTTAGGGCACAATGAGTCACATGTTAATGGCTGTGAGTTCAAGTGCTGGCTGAGGAATTGAATTCCACTTTGTGGGAAGTCATCTGCGGCTCTCTAATGGATAAATTGGCCCTTGTCCTTGAAATGTGATTTTTTTTTTGACAACGACAGACATGAAAACCAAATGCTGAATTGAGTATGGAGACACTTTGCATATTAAAATCCATCCATCAGACTCAGTTTCCGAGTCTGTCTGTTTGTCCATTTATCCATCCATCCATCCAATCATCCACTATATGTGTGTCCCATCTGTCTGTCCCTTCACCTATTTATCCAACTTCCTATCGATTAATCAATCTGCCTGTCTACCCAGCTAACCATCCACACAACTCTCCATTTGTCAGTCAACTTGGGTGTCCAGCCATTAACGGACCCACCTGTGTACCTATCCATCCATCCGTCGACACATCCATTCATCTACCGTGCGATCTGATTGAATACATTTTTGATTGTGCCTGCGACTGGCGAAGGAGCCCTATTTTTTGTTAACATAATTATAACACAACGTTGACTCATCACGCCCAGGGGGTGTGGAGTGCGGAGGGGAGTTACGGAGGAAGGGAGGGAGGGGGAGGAAGGCCTTGGCAGTGACGCTAACGGACGTCCGATCCAGCGATGCGTGTGAGATGCGGCACCGCGGAGCGCCGGGCCGAGTGAGGCCCTCCCCCCCCAACCCCCCCCCCCCCCCGAGCTGTAGAATATGCTGCCCGCTCGGCCGGCGAGCGCTGTGTCCAGAGATTGACGCTGACGCGCGGTGGCATTTCAGTATGGCCAACTCAACGGGCATCCGATTGAATTTGAGAGTTCCCCGGCTCGTGTGTTGGCCTTTTTTTTGTTATAAATATATACACGAAAAAAATTGCACGCGTAAATAAAACACGAGGTGCTCTCTTCCGCCTCCCCCCCCCTTCCCTCTTGTCCTGTTGCCACCCGACACTGGGCGGCTCTGGGTGGCACGACTGCTCTCTGTCTGTCTCTCCCTCTCGCTGTTGCACTCTTTCGCCGTCTAATGAGCGTCGTAATGAAAGTAGCCGGCAAAGTTCGTGGGGAATAATAGCCATTTGATGTACTTTTGAGGCATAAGCAATTAGGAAATAACACTTACTACCCATGGAAAAAAAAAAATGTAACACAGTGTAATGTGTCGGGTGTGTTTTTATTATATATTCATGCAGATGAGTCGATCTGAGCGTCTAGACGAGACGAGTTGTCGAATGGTCCTGCATCAGGCAACGTTTGACCAATTCGATCCAGCGCCGTGGAGGTAGCCAGGGTTGGTGGGTCGGACAAAATTTTAAAAAAATGTCCTGAGACTCCACTTGCAGGAGGCATAGGAGAGGTGCAATACCCTGGCGTGCCAGCAGAATGCAGTACAGCAAAGTGTGGACTGATATCACCTGTCCCTTCTGTGTGGGATACCGCGTTGCACCCTCGCATTACGTGGGTTGCCTACGCGTGCTGCGGTTTCCTCCCACGTCTATAAATGCTCGCTCATTGGCTGAAAACATATTTTACTCCCTCCCCCCCAAAAGTATTTTATGAAAATAACAATCCATGTGCACAACACAGCGGACATGAAAGGGTGTGGACACCGGCACAAACACACATTGTGGATTACAGCGCAGTGGGAACCTTGTTTAAACCGCATGTTTTAGTAAACTATTTCAATAAACTCTACAACCCCCTGGTGTCTTCCTAAGCTCTGATACTGCTGTAGGAGAAGAAAGGGGAGTGCCTGAATGCCCTGATGATTGCGCTTAAGCATCAGTGCCCACTCGAGAGGTAGTGGAGGGGTTACGTGTTTGGTGGTAAGCTTCCTCCCTGCCCCTTCGTTTGCAATCGCGCAGCATTATTTTTTTCCATCCATCCGTCGACACATCATTGACCAAACGTTTACTGAATACAACTCAATACATAGAGAACTGCAGAGCAATTGTTGGTGCCGGCTCACCGCCCGGCCGCTTTCCAGCGTGGTCTGTGGTTCCTCCGCGATTGTGAAATGCCATTCGCATGAACGACGCTTTATGACATTAAGCAGATTTATTTTGAGACAAAGCACACGAATGCAGGCGGACGCCTCTCGCAATGCTGCAACCCGCTCGCTGTACCGCCACCTCTGCGTCACAGACATCATGAGAATCATACTCTTAGGTTTTTTTCGGTAAAGTCACGTAGGTAAAAAACAATACAATTTTATAATAATAAATGAAAATAAATCAATTAAATTATTTATGTATTTATTCATTTATTATTATTATTAAATTGTATTATTTTTTACCTACGTGACTTTACCGAAAAAACCTAAGAGTATGAATCCTTGCAGTTACGAAAGCTTCAAATCTAGAATCATGAGAATCATCGATACGATTTTCTGTTATTTTTAAAATGAATTTCAATAATTCTCTTTCTTAACTACATATATGTTATGTGCTCTTGATAAATATATGTAATTGTTGTTAAAGCGATAGAAGGGGAGAGGACGGAGGAGGGAGGAGGAAGAGGGAGGAGGAGGAAGAAGGGAGGGAGGAGGAGGGAGGGAGGAGGAGGAGGGAGGAGGAGGAGGGGGACTTGAACAGGGGCAGGGCAGGGAGTTGGTAGCACGGACGGCTGTGGGGAGGGCAGTTCCAGACTACCGGGAGCCCCGCGACCAACCCTGGACTCGAGACGTGCACCACGACGGGGAACCAGACTGGTCCTCTGGAAGGCCAAATCATCTTGGCAGGATTAAATGAAACATCCCCTCTCGCGGGGAGCAGAGCTGCAGTCGCATTCAACATCTGGCGGAGGAGTAGCGCTCGCTCGCTCGCGTGTGTTTGTGCTGTATATGTGGGGACAGTTGGTAGCTAATGCAGTGACAAAGCACACATCACATGCAGCAAAAAAAGTCATAAATTATACCCGTCCCCTTTTTACTGCTCGCGTGTGTTCATCTCGCGGGACTGTGGCAGATTAAAAAAAAAAGGTGGTCGTACATTAACCGAGAGCTCGCATTGTTCTTAAATGGCTGCGCATAATTTACGAATGAATGCATAAAACAAAATCATTTTTTTTATTGCCGTCGTAAAATTAAAATTCGAGGATTCATGGAGATGGCAAAGAATAAAAAACTGAATGTCGCATCAGAATGAGGTCGATTTAAATCCCGGATGGAATTGTGAAATCGTGGTTTGGCGGTTGGTCCGTGCCCATCATCACCATCATGTTTCCAGGGTCGATAATACAAGTATCGATTTGTGGAAATCTGGGAGAGCCTGACTGAGTTTCAAGACTCACCTTCATTCGGTAGAGCTCGTTACAAATTTACTCTTGACAATGCATGGGAGAGAACTCGCGATGCTGATGATGCTGATGAAGAGTGCAGTGTGGGAGAGCCGTCTGCTCACGAACTGAAGGTGATGAGTTCAATTCCTGATAGTTTGTGAAATAATTCCATCTTCATCCCTCCAGAGTCAAAAAAATGAATGCCACTTCATGGAAAGTCAACGTTGGTAATCCATACTCTTGGGTTCTTTCGGTAAAGTCGCGTAGGTAGAAAATAAAAATAAAATAAAAATAAGAGAAAAAAATAAATTTAAAATAAAATTTTTAAAAGTGCATTAAATCACGACGTTTCGATTGCAACACAAGCAATCATCATCAGGTGTGAAAATCACAGCTAGAATTTTTTTTTACAAAATCGGGAGAAATGCCGAGGTTAAGGAGTTTATATAAGTGTGGACGTCAGGGACTGGGAGGTGAGACTGTGGGGGAGTGGGCGGGGCTAATCCTATTCATATTCTTGGTTCTTTCGGTAAAGTCACGTAGACAGAAAATAAAAAATACAATTAAATTAAAAGTCGGTAATCCTATTTAATGGACTGTCCTCTTGTCCTAGCAATGTGGCATTACCACGACTGGCTCAGGACCACCAACGGATTAGTTCATTTGAACAGAGAGACGCGTGGCGTTTTTGTCGTCTTTTTATAGACGGAACGCTTTCACTTTAACGTCTGCGGTATGTACAATTCCATTTTGCCAAAGACTTGGTTAAAAATAGGAAATTCAATTGTAATGTTTCGCTGTTATGAATGTGTTCATTTCGCTCGTGCCATTCATATTTTACTTTGATCGCTTATTAGATTCCCACTGCATCGGTGCATAGTTCCGTTTGTTCATCATTATAATTGTGATGTATTAGTCATGTTTATAAATATCTCCCAGATTTGTTCGATTCAACAATCCCCCCTGCAAAACCCTCCCTTCCCATGTCACGTGTTTGCCTCCTCCACCGGGTCGTCGTTAGAAGAATGATTTGTTAGCTCAAGGCGCCTGGCCTGAAACAAACTCGACGCACTTCAAGACGTAAACTCGCGCCCTGTTTACTCTGGTTGTCATTTACAAAAAAACATAAAACGCCGCAAGGTGAACAACATGCCAGAGCGCATGTCCATCGTGCGAGTGCACAATTTGGCTAAGTGCAAGGGTCATAATTGCCAGCAGATGGGGTATTTCCATCAAGTTTGCTCGCTCTTCAGTGGCGCTGTGATGCCTTATTGCTGTGTGTGTGCTCGGTGAGGCACCCCAGCACACGAGTCACGCTTCAATCCATGTCCTTTGTTTGTACAGTAATAGCCCTGGACGTGAAGAATGCGGCAAATCTTTCGCAAGGCACATTTGGAAGAACAAATCGGGCAGGCAGACAAATGCACGTTGCGTGTCGATTGCACATGAGTGGGCTTGGTGGATCGCGCATGGAACGTCGTGTGTACAGCCCGTATTTGCGCAGGGCCACAATCTGGCTGGTAGATGTCAGTATAGAAAGTAGGTCGCTGGCCCATATGTTCTATTTCTTTTGTGTCTATTCCTGAACGTGCGTGGGTTTCTCCAAGTACGGCACCCGGGTTGTCCTTGCAACACACCAAAATACTCAGTCCGGAATTTTGTCAAACATCCTCATAAGGGATACCATCAAGGCCTTGGGTAAAGGCGCAGTCCTGCAAGTGCCTGCTCATGCCACAGCCGCTGCTGCTGGTGGAAGGCCCTCCACTAGAGGGAACCCTTTCTTGAACATTTTACGTGAGACCGAAACAGGAGGATTTCTCCACAATTCTGACTGTCGCCTGATGATGAATTGTCAAAGCTGTGGGTTGACTCTCCAACCCATAACCGGTGTGCTGTACGAGTAACGAATTGGCACGTTTTGATTACGTGACAAACCTTTACTAAATTGGCTGTCGGGTGGTAACGGGTTTAACGATTGTGCGATTGTTCTAGGGGCCTAACGAGCGTAGGGGTAGGGGGTGCCTTGCTGCCCCCCCCCCGCCTGGTGTCCTAACCTACGAGTTGGGGCCCCCCTTGACAACCACCAATCAAGATATATGTTTTCAACAGCAGTGTAAAAAGAACAGAAACGTATTTAAACTTCCGTTTGAAGATGATTATTTTTAGACATGAAAATGATTGCCTTCACGTTCCACGTTTTATTTCTATTTAATTCAAATCAAATATTGGGGCCCTCACGTGACCGATTGCCGCAACCCACCGCGCTGATAATGTCGTCACTAGGCCACTGGTGATTACCCACACTTCACCCCACCACACCCAACCTACCACCGATCAACTGTGCCCTACCCATGTGTAGTGACACAGAAGCTGTCACGTGGCAGCACAGCGCTGGCTGCTGGCAGGGAAGGGGATCTGCATCTTACAGCAGCCCTGACTGACAGCAGACCACGTGATAGACCGGAGAGGGATCTAGGGGAAAGGTCATGGAAGGGGCACATCCAGAACCGGCTAGTAGGTTCTAGAAGGGGGCGTGGCTGGGGGCGGAGCCAGGCCACGTGACTGTACAAAAGGGGCCCCGGGAGGGGAGCTCGGGGCTGTCGTGTGGCCCCGGGAGGGGAGCTCGGGGCTGTCGTGTGGAGTGTGGCCCCGGGAGGGGAGCTCGGGGCTGTCGTGTGGAGTGTGGCCCCGGGAGGGGAGCTCGGGGCTGTCGCTTGGAGTGTGGCCCCGGGAGGGGAGCTCGGGGCTGTCGTGTGGCGTGGGGCCCCGGGAGGGGAGCTCGGGGCTGTCGTGTGGAGTGTGGCCCCGGGAGGGGAGCTCGGGGCTGTCGTGTGGAGTGGGGCCCCGGGAGGGGAGCTCGAGGCTGTCGTGTGGAGTGGGGCCCCGGGAGGGGAGCTCGGGGCTGTCGCTTGGAGTGTGGCCCCGGGAGGGGAGCTCGGGGCTGTCGTGTGGCGTGGGGCCCCGGGAGGGGAGCTCGGGGCTGTCGTGTGGAGTGTGGCCCCGGGAGGGGAGCTCGGGGCTGTCGTGTGGAGTGTGGCCCCGGGAGGGGAGCTCGGGGCTGTCGTGTGGCGTGGGGCCCCGGGAGGGGAGCTCGGGGCTGTCGTGTGGAGTGTGGCCCCGGGAGGGGAGCTCGGGGCTGTCGTGTGGAGTGGGGCCCCGGGAGGGGAGCTCGGGGCTGTCGTGTGGAGTGGGGCCCCGGGAGGGGAGCTCGGGGCTGTCGTGTGGAGTGGGGCCCCGGGAGGGGAGCTCGGGGCTGTCGTGTGGAGTGTGGCCCCGGGAGGGGAGCTCGGGGCTGTCGTGTGGCGTGGGGCCCCGGGAGGGGAGCTCGGGGCTGTCGTGTGGAGTGTGGCCCCGGGAGGGGAGCTCGGGGCTGTCGTGTGGAGTGGGGCCCCGGGAGGGGAGCTCGGGGCTGTCGTGTGGTGTGTGGCCCCCGTCGTGCTGCTGCTGGAGTATTCACCGTCGTCTCCATCTTCACCGTCTCGGCGTCGCCAGTCAGGCAGTCTACCAGCTGTGCTCATTTGGAGCCGTAGTTACCCAGTGTGAACTGTTAAGGCCGTGTTAATAAACAGAGTGCCTCCTACTCTTCGTGTCTCTGAGTCAGTCACTACACCTGTATACTGCTGGGTGGACAGAAGCAGTGGGGAGGGGGATTTAAGAACCAACCCTGCAGCATTGTTTCAACTGTCGTGCCGGGAGAGCGAAAGGACGACCACTGGATCGCGAGTCCGATGTTGATGGCCTTTAGACCAGGGGTTGGCAAACAGAATAACAAGAAGACCAATTTTTTTCTAGAAAAATCGGTTCTTAATAAATGACATCACGAATGAGTCCTTAAAGAGCCACACGCGGCTCCGAAGCCGCAGGTCGCCGACCCCTGCTTTAGACCCAAGGCCTTAATCGCAAATAAAAATAACAACGTGTATGTGATTATTAAGATTGTATCTGGCAACTAGGCGCAGTGGTAAGAGGTGCTCGGCTCACAGTTGGGAAATTGCGAGCCAACTTAGCCCATCGTTCCTTTTGGGTTGATAAAAAGACGAATATTTTTCCGTGAAAAGTTAACAGCGGTCATCTTATGGATTGAATGGCCTCTGCCATAGAATTATGGAATTTCCACGATTGGTTAGTGACACTTAATGAACACCGCGATGACTTGGATATAACAAATAAAAATACGTGTTAAAAATCCCTAAATCCTTCAACGTGTTAGTCAATAATACTTCGTCTTAAAAGTAAAAAAGAATATAACACTGGTCAACACACTTTTTTTGGCATAAGGTATTCCAACGGGTTTAATGTAATTTTGGGGTGCTGATTACAAATCTGGCATCAGTTTTTGTCTATCGCATCAGGTTTTTGAGATATCAAATATAGGATTTTCAATAAAAACTGCAGAAGAAAAATATTAAATAAATGTGGATATCTCCATAAAATGATATTATAAACACACTATCCTAAAAATACAGCATCATATTTTAACACTAAAGCAGTCACTGACTCGCAACAACTTGCAATCATAAGTGACAGAGTTAATTTCGGGTAAAATCAATGAAAATGGGGTATGCCGATAGCATAAAAATAAGATGTGATAGAACAAATCTGAGATCAGATTTGGAATCAGCACCCTGAAATTAGTCTAAAACAGCTGCAAAAGTCCAGGCCAGAAAAAAAATGTTTTTTGTTGTTGACCTGTGTAATATAGCGATCACCATTCCTCAGAGCCCTCATGCCACTGGTAGCCTTGAGCCAGCACATGTGCTCTGAAGAAGGGCCATCGCCTGAAACGTCACTGAATATGTTTGTGTTTCTTATTAAGGCCACAGTGTTATTAACTAAAGTGTTACGTCTAATCTAGATTTGTTACTTCTAATACAGCCCCATATTACGTGTGTTTTTGCACCACTGCCAACGGAGTAGCATCATCACCAAATATATTTACAGTATCTCTCTGTATATTTCAACAAAGAGAGAACATTACTTTTATTTATAATCGACAATGCGATAACGTTTTGTACTTTATTTTTCCACTCTATTTGATGTAATGGTTTAATAACACACCGTGTTTAGCATTTCACATTTAATTGTCAGTGTTGTTATTTTTCACGGTCCGTGCGTGTTTTTTTTCTTCTCGTATCAGTCGAAGAGAATTGTTCCTTCGTTGGGCCATAATTACAACGTTTTTTTTTTATTTTCAGCCAGTGGGGGGTGTCTCGCAAATGCCAAAATGGTTGTTTGCACGCTGCCAGCTTTTGAAACGCGCAATGTAAAATGCCATTTGTTAGCAGCAGCAGCAGCACAGAAGCCACTCAAATACAATTTCACCAGTAGCAGTCAGAATGAAACGCGATACCCTATCACCATTGCCAGCCACATCTTCGAAAACCACAATGTAGTTGTCGCAATCAATTTCGAAACAACTCCGTTCTTAAATGTGCGTATGCGTGTACGTGTGTTGAACCTCTTTCGCACCCAATGGCGGAGCCAGGATTTTCAGGTGGGGGGGGGGGGGGGCAACCTCTCCAGCAATGAAAACTGATAGAGGAGTTGTTAGTAAGTGAGGACTTGTCCCTTGCTTTTTATTCGACGCGTGTGCGGCGATGGCGCAGCCATCGATCGAGGGTCGAATTCGAACCGCGTTGTGTGATCGGCATCGCGCTCGCTGAAAGTGTTTGCCTTCAGGGAAGTCGTGTATTGTGTACGCAACTGCGCACAATTCTGAGTCACTTATAACTGCTTTGCCGTTACTTATTGCCAATTATGGACTCAGACTATTGTCCTTTCATCTCATAGAGTCCCTGGCACGTAATAACATGCTACACAGGGACAGTGGGGGTCGCAAAATGCCGATTTATTACTAATAAACCCCAATGATCTGATCCCCCCCCCCCCCACTGGCTCTGCCAGTGTTCGCACCGTACGTAGCCAACCGTGCGAATCGGAGGTGCGGGGAACGGAGCAACGGGTGGCTCTCATTGCCAGGGGCAGGCCCTGGGCCAGTGGTGGGAATACGTCATTTCAACAGAGGGCCCATTCGTTACAAATGGCAACCAACAACCTGCTTCAGAATTCTTACAAATTGGTATAGACGTTTTATTAACCGCCCCATCCTCTCCCCAAAGGAACGATGGGCAGACTTTACCCTCGATTGGGATTTGAAGTCCTAATCTCAGCGCCATCCAGCCAGAATTTAGTACCCACCACAGTACAAAGATAACATCATCACATCCGTGGTTTCGCCCACGAACACCACTCGGACTACGCCACCTCGGTTGGAAATCAACAGTGGCTGCCATAGAAACGTGGAATTTCCACCACTGGCTCAATATCGTAGAAACCGAACTCAGGCATTGACAGTGGCAATCCTCCTCCTTCGCGATTATTTATAGCGATCGTTGGCATTTGATGGGTGGGGGGGGGGGCAGCTTCTGTTTGGAATAAGAATGCCGCTGCTGCTGCTGCTGTGTTGGCTTTGCAGACCTTGTTTGAGGCCAGCTGTCCCAGTGACTGTCTAAATAACGCAGGCGACAGCTTCCTCCTGTTAGGCTAAAGAGGGCTTGTTGCTCACATCGCCCCCATCCACCCACCGAGTCGCCGGTTGTTTTTGTTTGATAGTTCCTGCTCTGTAGTTTTCGTGTAAACTGCGTGCGCCGAAGTTGTGCGCAGAAGCACGGAGAGATGCGTGCTTGGAGTTACACCGAGGGAGAGGAACGAGGAGCACTTGGATTCGAGAATGGTATAATTCGGTTTTAAAAATAAAATACAAACTAATGAAGTGGGCTTTGGGCAGCAACTCGTCGACAGAAAGGGGACTATGGCGGATGGCCTAGGACAGGGCGTCGTCAGTGCCGGATTAAGCTCGTGCGGGGCCTGTAGCATGATGTTATAAAGGGGCCGTAAACACAAAAAAACACATACATATTAAAACATAAATTTGTAACTTGCATAGTAAAGAAATTATTATTTTTTTATTTGCTATACAGCCAGATAATACGACAAATCGCTAACCATAAACACCCAGTCGTTCATAAAAGTTGAAGGCAGTATAGTACTGTAGTAATAGAGCAAGTTCCGAATCACTGAACCGGAATTGACAGCTTGAAAGCATTTAGCGCGGGGCCCTTGAAAGTGCGGGGCCCGTAGCATCATATGTAGCTACTTTTGCTAAAAGTAGTTACGAGGATAATCCGGCACTGGGCATTGTCAGCCTGCGACTGCTTGGTGACAGCGATCCATTCGGGACCACCGCCGTCTCGTATCCACCACGCAGAGCATTGCGGCTCTTGAAATATTTGAGGTTTTTTTTCTTACCAAATTCGAAAAAAAATGCCTCTTCGTGTTATTTTTATTTAGCTTGCCGAACCCTGGTCGAGAGTAATAACGGAGTGGCAACCGAGGAATGGAAGACGTCCGAAAGGAACGTCTGCAGAGGAGATGGAGCGATGAAATCAGCTCGTGTGCACGTGCCGGGTGGATTGGTACATCGCAGGATCGTGAGAGGCGGCGGCAGTTTGGGGAGGCCTCCATCCGACAGATGATTGATCGTGGCTGATGCTGATGCTGATGATGCTGATGATGTGCGCTGTTACATTTCATGTCACACAGAGGCAGTCTTGAAGAGCAATGCGTTACAGGTTACCCGTGAACGGTAACGCACGACTGTCATCGGGTTACCAATGGCAAGCAGTTGTACCGGTAATCTCATATTATACTTATGTTTAAAATAATAGTGAATACTTTTAAAATTCAGATGCGAATAGGTTGGGACAACATCGACCACAGCATATCGAGCAGGAGACAACGCCTCTGGCTACGGTGATTGGGCTGCTCCTTCAGAGGTTACCGTACCTACTCCAGCAATGTTTGATCTATAGACACGTGTGTACTTGTGTCAACGTGTGTGCGCGTGTGTGCGTGTGTGTGTATGTGTGTGTATGTGTGTGTGTATGTGTGTCTGGGGAGCGGTGATGTAGCGGTTAGCGCGCTGCGCTACGAATTCGATTCCCGGTCACGGCCAACACCAGTGACTATTATCTGCACCGGTCCTGGGCCTCCCCTAGGTCCACTCAGCCTCAAATGATTAGCTGGTGCGTTGTGTAAACATCACCACTGGGGAGACAAAGGCGACCGGGCGTGGTGTTGGTGACCCATCCCCTCGGGTGCTCGCTAACAGCACTTGCCCCAGCAGTCTGTCAAGGCTGGACGGGGGACCTTTCTCTTTGTGTGTGCGTCTATACGCGTCCGTATTTACTTGTGAATATTCCCATCTGTTCTTGAGTCTGCCCGTCAATTCCAAACCCACCTCACTGCCTCTCGTGTGCCCGCGCGTACGCCGCTGCCAAGGAGCAAGGTTTGCGGGGGAGGGACGGAGGGAAGGGAGGGGAGGGATGGAGGGAGGGGTAAGAGGGGAGGAGAAGGGAGGGAGGGAGGGGAGGGGGGAGGGAGGGATGGAGGGATGGAGGGGAAGGGAGGGAGGGGAGGGGGGAGGGATGGAGGGATGGAGGGGAAGGGAGGGAGGGGAGGGGGGAGGGAGAGATGGAGGGATGGAAGGGAGGGGGAGGGAGGGATGGAGGGGAAGGGAGGGAGTGAGGGGAGGGGGGAGGGAGAGATGAAGGGATGGAGGGGAAGGGAGGGATGGAGGGGAAGGGAGGGAGGGAGGGGAGGGGGGAGGGAGGGATGGAGGGGAGGGAGGGGGGATGGAGGGATGGATGGAGGGAAGGGAGGGAGAGGGAGGGATGGAGGGAGGGGGGTAAATTATTCTCGAGTGGAATCGTCGCAGCCAATTTGGCCGGGCACTTCGGGGAATGCAAATTGCATCGCTTAAATTCTAAATGTGCGATCTAAGGACTGCTCCAAAACGCCAGACATTTCGCCACCGCTACTCCCAAAATCAGAAAGCAAGACGTGCGTAAAAGAAATCGTTAATTTCGGACCAAATCTAACGGAATGAGAGAGACATTTTCTAATTAACTCTGCGGCGACTTGGCGAGCGGCAGGAATGAGACAACTTTGCGGCCTGATCCGCAGGAGTGCAAACGTCGCCGCCGCGCTGCGCCTGAACCCACATTGCGTACTGCGCATTCGTTGTTGAATTGAAACAACAACAATATTATTATTATTAACGTGCGTGCATATTTTGCAATGTTATATACAGCACGCTTCTTTGTCTTTTCACGTGCATTCGTATGTATGTGTGTGTGTATGTACGTGTGTATGTAGTGGGGAGCGGTGGTGTAGCGGTTAGCGCGCTGCGCTATGAACCCGGCGACACGGGTTCGATTCCCACTCACGGCCAACACCAACAGTGACGATTATCTGAACCGGGCCTCCCCTAGGTCGACTCAGCCTCAAATGAGTACCTGGTGCGGTGTGTAAACATCGCCGCTAGGGAGACAAAGGCGGTCGGGCGTGGTGCTGGCCACCCACCCCTCGTGTACCGTTGCGGCCTTCATAGGTGCTCGCTAACAGCACTTGCCCCTACAGTCTGTTAAGGCTTTTGTTCGGCCGGATCGAGGGGGCTAAACGGGCGCGGCACGGGCTGGAGAAGAGATGGAGTGATGTGGTACAGGAGGACGTGGAGCTGAGTGGACTTGACGATGACTGGTACCAGCGGTGTCAAGATCGGCCTCTGTGAAGGAGGCTCGTGAAGGACGCTACTGGGCAGTTGGAGGTAGTCGCCCTCCAACAACAACGGAGGGAGGAGGAGCGACGCTCACAACAACGAGCGGAGCGCCGGGTGGCTAAAGTACAGCAAGTTGGCACAGTAGGGGCACAGGTGGTGCATCAGCCCTTCATCTCGGTGTTCTCAGTCAGTCGACCCGTGGCACCTGCTGGGTCTGCCCCGTGACCTCCTGCCAGCGGGCGTTCGACACTTCACGTGGCATCAAGGTGCACATGGCCTGGCACAAGCGTCGTGGTGACGTCAGTCACGTCACCGCCACTTCGTGGCGAATGGCGGTTGTTGTTAATGTTTGTATGCATGCACTTACTAATGTCTGCACAATAAAAGACGTAAAGGTCAGAATCTCTTCCTGCGAATACGTCGTGATGCTCTTTGGCACCGGTGATGTTCACCATGTGGTATACACTCCACGTTCCTATGACGGTGACCAGCTTATCCGCGGGACAACAACCGTTGACTTAACAAGAGTAATCAACTTCTTGGTTCTTTCGGTAAAGTCACGTAGAAGGGAAGTAATAAAATAATAAAAATAAAACATAATAAAACAATTCTCACGACGTTTCGGCCACAACGCAAGCAGCCGTCCTCAGGTGAGTAATCAATTCGTGAATCCCAGAGTGTCGACACGAGCGAGCATCGGGCGGGACTCATCGACACTGGTGGACTTTCCAACTTGATTTCAGCGCGGTCCAGTCGCTCCATTGTGGCACGACCAGCATGCCTCAAGCAAGCAAGTACGCTGAACTTCTTTCGCACCGTACGTACCCAACCGTGCTGATCGGAGGAGAGGGGGAAAAGTGTTGCAAGTCCAGCGTCCCGATCATTCATCAACTCAGCCCATCGTGGCCATCATCGGTACAGCAAATTGCTATTTTATATCGCGACCAACAAAGCCATGTTTGTGTCACTAAGATCCGTGATGTATTCTCAGAACAGCTGTGCCCGGTGGCATGGACGCCCGCGAGACAGAAGCCTGGCAGCTCATTGGGACCTTCTTGCTGACACATCACGCCTTAGTTCAACACGGAGCACTTTCGCGACCAATAGCAGTCATGATAAAGGTTATTTTGCGTGAGAGCGCGTCAATATAAATGTTTCGTTTGGGGCCGTCCATAAATGACGTCACGCACCTAGGTGGGGGGGGGGGTCAGACATTTGTGACGATGTGTGACGAGGGGGGGGAGGGTTTGAGAAATGTTACGTCACATCAAAATGCGCTAATTTAAATAAATATAGACGACACGTTCTACTTAATTAAATTTACTTTTTAATAAATGTTTTCTCCTACAACATCAGAGTGCAGCGCCACATTTATACGCACAACAATGACAATAGTTTAAAACGATTTGAAGCATGTTTTATTTTGGGGGGGGGGGCAGAGCTTTGTGACTTCATATTTGAGGGGGGGGGGTCTGACTTTTTGTGACGCCGTGTGACGAGGGGAGGGGGGGTCAAAAAGCGTCCAAAAGCGCGTGACGTCATTTATGGACGGCCCCTTAACCCCTCATCAGGAGATTTGCCACAATTCTGGCAAATCGCCGGATGAAGTTGTAATCACCTGCGACACGTCGCACTCAAATTGTAAATGTCGTGGGTTGACTCTCCAACACGCCGGTGTGCTGAAGTAGTAACGAATTGGCACGTTCTGTTTACGTGACGAGCCTTACTAATTGGCTGTGTCGGGTGTTGGTGGGTTAACGACACATTTATATAGTTACGTTATCTAACCCAAAATAACCTTTATTATAAACAACATCTATCTCTCTAATCTAAATGTGGCTCTCCGGGGTGAATACAGAAGTAAGTGTCGCATTGAGTTGGAGTCAGCACACAGCCGGGTGGCTAGAAACGTGAAATCACCACTCGTGGCCACCGATGGGAGTCATCATCATCATCATCCTCAAACTCCATGGGCATCAAGTCCCGAGGGTGTCCACTGCAATTTGTGTCACTTGTTCCCACTTTCTTCTGCCCCGTGCCAACATGCTCAGGCTACGCCACATCTCTCTGGCACCAATCTCTCGCAGCCATTAGCTCGGAGGCAGAAGGACGCAATTCCTCTCGCTCAATCGAGAAGGCACAGACACGTTCACATTGTAATAACAACGACGACGACGATGATGACTGCGGCGTGAACGTTGCCAGGTCTTCTCGGCAAGTCATCCTCGCGTTGATCTCGCCCCCCCCCTGTCATCGTCGCTCTCACTCCGTCTTCTCTTTATCCCGCGTGGACAGCTGGCCAGCGTCTCGCCCCCCCCCCGCCCGCCCCACTCGGAGCAGAAGGGATATTGTCGTTTTGGGAAGGCGAAGTCGAAAAACAAAAGGAATATCATCATCCCCGCCGTCTGCTACGCCCCCCCTGCTGTCCACACCTGTTGTTTTAATAAATGTTTCATAGCGGCACAATACCAGTGGGTACACAATGCCTTTTGTTGTTTATGTCATTGTTTGTTTATTTGTTTGTTTATTTATTTATACGCGTGTGCGCGCGTCTGTGGTGAACCATCGTGTAGTGGTTAGCGCACTGCGCTACGAACCCAGGGACCAGAGTTCGATGCCTCGCTCAAGGGCCAACACCGGTGACGATTATGTGAACCAGTCCGGGGAGGGGGGTCCTCACTTAGGTCGACTCAGCCTTAAAATGAATACCTGGTGTGGGATGCTTAAAACATCAGCACTGGGGAGACAAAGGCGGCCGGGCGTGGAGCTGGTTACCCCCCCCCCCGTGTGTGTGTTTGCCGTGTCGTCTTTAATAACAGGTGGGCGCTAACAGCGGCACTTGCCCTAACAACCTGCTAATGGCGAGACTGGGGGGGGGGGGGGGTCGTTCTCCTGTGGGTATAAGCGAGCATGTGCTTCAACACACGCACTGCTGCAACACTCACTGCTCCCTCGCTTGGCGCGTGTCGTGTCGTCTTCAATAGCTGCTCGCTAACAGCACAGTCTGTTAATAATATAAACGGGGGGGGGGGGGGGGCGGGGTATTTATCTTATGCATGTACGTGAGCTCGCTCGCTCGGCTATTTTTGGTGTATGTAACTATGTTTTTGGGTAATTTCATCGGCGCTGTTTATGCTTCAATTTATTTCCTTATGCTAAGACTGTCGCAGACTGCCAATTACCTGGCCCCGCTCTCTCACTCCCCCGTCTGAAGGCAAACATGCCAATTACGCAGGCATCGAAAAAACAGTGTGATAATTGCTTCAAGGAAAATTGTTTAGCCATTGACAACCGGTAAATGTTAGCAGCTGGCTTATTGTAGCGTTTCACTTCACCGCATCAAACGTAACTGCACGAACGAGGCTCATTCCGAGTTTTCGAAGATCTCAAGTGCATCATTGCACGTGGCCCTCAATCAGCTTCCGTTACAATTATACATTTCGCACAGAAGCGAGCGGGCATGGAATTGGTGGACTTTTTCAAAGTCCTCTCCCAACCCACCCCCCTCCCAACAAAAATGTGTTGTACATATGTGTTTATTCCTGATTGCCCGTCGAAACTAATTATCACCGTTGTTCCGTATGGCGCAAGGCCTGCAGATGTTTACATTTGTAGTTGAAGCGTCTCCGTGCTTCGCGAGCAGCCTGACACGAAGCTCGTCTCCGCTGACGCCGCCAACGAAAGCCGCTCGTGGTGGAAATTCCACGTTCTCACGGCACGTGCCGGTGGGGCCGTATTCATTGATTGTTTCCACTTGCGAAGTTGCCACTGCAGCATTGAGCTCCCGTGATGCGTGTTGTTCGGGGTTGTGCCACGTGCCCCGCGTGTTGTTCGGCACGATGTCCGACGTTTCGCTCCACGTGCCGCCGAACAACCCGAAATACACGTCCGAGAGCTACACAGCACGACCGCGAAAAGCAACAAAAACAAAGCCCACGCAGAGTGGTACTAGTTTTATCCACCTTGGGGGGATGATGGACGCAACCGAGACTTGAACTCACAACTTACCAATTGTGAGTCGAGCTCTCGCACCGCAATGATGTCACATTCATGACACGGCTCCGTCTTACACAGTCACAGCTCCGTTAAGGACGCCGCTTTGCTCTCGCACGGTGAAGACGCCGTTCTCTGCTTCGCAAGTGGTCGTCTTCTTCGAGTGGCGCGCTGCTTCGCGTTATCTCGGTGGAAATAATTTTGTTGCGAGGCAACCAAGCCGGCCTCGCCAGCCGATAACGGCGAAACGGGCACCGTGTGAGAGCGTTCAGTTTGGGGGCAACGGGGAGGGAGGTGGTGGTGGTGGTGTTTAATAAGGGTGTTGACAAGCCTTTAAATAGCCAGCGCATCACGGAGTAACCTTCGCAGAGCACCACCGAGGCACGCAGCCGTTCGCTATAACCGTGTTGCTATAATGGGGGGATGGAGCGCGTGTCGATTCGTGCCGATCAATCGATGCGTGGTGCTGGTCACCCGCCCGGCTCGCGTGCCATCATAGGCGCTACCCACTCACGGCACTCGCTCCAACAGCCTGTTAATGCTGTACGAGAAATCGTTGTCTTTATGTAAGAATATATATTTAGATTTGTATGAACGTCGCTGTAATTGGATGATGTTATCCTTGCATCCACTTAGAGGCGCTACCATTCACTGCCAATGTTGAAAATATGAAATTAAAAAATCCTTATCTTGACCACGAATCGTTATAATTCATCAGATCGCTACGATGGGTTTATTCATTCCATCCCTAATTATTATTATTCACTCATCTTCCTCTTTGTGTTTAAAAAAAAGTCTCACCTATAGTTATTCCGTTCGTGCTCGCTCTGATGATGCAGACAACTTTTCTATCATGGGAATCTCCCAGCCGGTGGTGTAACAACCACGTCGAGGTGTCAGGAAATTGCCCCCAGAAGGTGACACCACAGAGCTACTTCTGAAGCCCCAGTCATTATGCCTCTTGTACACACCAGGCGGCACGTACTTAATTCCCCCTCGCAGATTGTTCACCGCATAACAACACAAGTGAAATATTTTAGTTTGCGAGGCTGCGATGTTTCTGAATTTCTGCATCCAAATTTATAATGCCATATTTTATTTTACCAAGTAAGGCCTACTGAGCTATATAGTTATTTTTTAAGCGACCTGGCCACAAATCAACGAAGTGGCTTATCACGTAGAAATTCATAGCAGCCGAATACTCTAAATACTCGTTGATTCAGAATGTGGAGTGAAAAACTGGAAGACCCAGAGAAAAATCCACGCGACCACGGGGAGAGAGAAATTCCAACTCCAAATATACAGCAGGCATCAGGGTCGTAATTTAACCCACGACCTCCTGTATACCAGGAGAGGTAGTTAACATCTCGCCACCGCGGCGCCCCTTTCACATCTCACAGTCAATAATATGCACTCCTGCAGGCCAAATAACAGGTCCATTCTCACGTGGTGGTATTAAATCGTTTTTTTTTTTTTACCAAAGCGTTGTGCTCAGTGGGGTGGTGGGGGACTAACCACCTGCAAGAATAACAACACGATGGGTTTCTTCTACACCGAGGAAGTCCAGTGACCAGACAATGGACATAACCCCCCCTTACCACCCCCATCCCCCCAGGCTCCCCCCTGGCACGGCGCGTCTGTCTCTCCTCCAGCCCGGGCCTTCCAGACGCCCTCGTTATTAGCGCCACCACCGCTGCTGCTGCTGCTGCAGAGCGCGCGCACTCCGACACGGCCGCGCTGCGCGACTGTTGGGTAGAGCAGCAACATCCCACGGAACCTCGCCTACGAATCACAAAGACAAAGGTCCCCTCCGTATCCCCGTATGGCATTCGACAGTGCTGCTGGGGGCAAGTGCTGTTAGCGAGTCGCACCTATGAAGGGCGTATAGGTGCACTCGGGGGGGTTGGTGGGTGGGAGGGGGGCAGCACCACGCCCGGCCGCCTTTGTCTCCCTCGTGATGATGTTCACACACCGCTCCTGGTGCTCATTTTAAGGGCGAGTCAACCTCGCTGAGGTCCAGGACAGGTCGAGATCATTCGTCGACGGTGTTGGCCGTGAGCGGCAATCGAACTCGGGCCGCCGGGTTCGTAGCGCAGCGCGGCGGCTAAACACCGTGCCACCGCTCCCCGCGCGTATCGCACGCCGGGCCGCGTGGCGATCGCGCGAGTCCGTGAAGCGATGGACAGAGCCGCTCGTCACGCGTCTGCTAACGTCAAAGCAATGCGATCTGATTCCACGATTCCTTTTTGACGACTCAAAGAAGACCACGCTACGGTAGCGCAACAGACCACGCTCAAGCGACCATTGGGGTCTCGTGTGTTTGGTGGCATCGTCGCGATGCGCAGTCCGCTGCTTAACAGTCGGACACCGTGCTCCGGCAATTATTTTGGCACGCCAAATCGATCCTATGAGCAGTTAATAGTAAACAACAAAAACATTTCTAAACCTCCGCAGGATGACCAATGTTGGATAGCCACAATGTGGTTAACATTTTGTTGACCCCAGAGGAAAGATGATGAAGGTGATGATGGGTGGAGCCAACCCGTATGGCCAGGATTTAAACTTTCTGCCTACATGATCACGAGTCAAGCGCTCCTAACCACGGTGCCACGTGGCGGAGTTCGGTGTCTAAATACTTTCAGTTAACGCTCGGGATAGGGGCTAACGGTTCGTGTCAGTCACCCTGCGTCACGCAGCAAAACGCACGATGGCTTTGATGCACACGCCGGTAATGCACAGAATGTGAGCTCATGTTGGTGGATCACGCGCGGGTTGGTGAAGGAGGCGGGGAGGGAGTCAGTTCAGACATCTCTCGCCAACGATGCTAGCTGTCGCTGGGTTCAATAACCCCTGAGCCAGGTTCAGAACCGTTGCGCCACCGCACCACGCCAGGTACTTTGGGTAAAGTGTTAGAATCAGGCGGGGGGGGGGGCAAGGGGCGCAACCTTGTGGGTTAACCTGACATTTCTTAAAAAAACAACGCCACAAATTTCACAACGTCTTGTAGACTTTTAGTATCTTTTTAAAGTGGCGATTGCAAAGTGTGCTAAATAGATCTCGAGGCTTTCGTCCGCCGGTTTTGAGGTGAATGTTTTTTTTCTCTCTCCTAGACAGCAATGTCCCAGTGTCGTCGTCAGAATGCGTCTTGCAACAGAGAGAGAGACACAGACGGGAGTCGTTGCCGAACGCGGTGGCTTTTGAGGGCCGCAGGGCTTTCCCGCGCGTGTCTCTGTGCAACATCAGAGTCACTCCTCCTGGTCCTCTTGGTATCAGCCATTGTGTTTAATTTGGTAAAAAGAAAAAAAATGGTTTTAACTTCGGGGGAAGGGGGGGGGGGGGTGCGAGCGACCGCATGTGAATGCCTCGTTATCGTGCCAGTGTGTTCTGCTCGACGTCTGGAAAAGCTCAACCCGCTCCGAGGCCTGTGTTCTGTCTGGCATAACATTAAAAAAAAACCCGCCCAAACCAACCAAGCAAACCAACCCACCCACCCAGCCAGCGAGCGAGCCACCAATCTACCCAAACACTCAACCCACCCACCCCACCCCACCCCTCTCAGTCTTTCCCTCTTGCGCACGAAACCCCCACCCCCCCACACACCCCGCAAAAAAAAAATCCAACCGTGAGATGCATTCCACGCACACGAGACGAAGAGTCGCCACTGCACGTCAGAAAAATATTCTCCCAGAAACATTCCGCGGCTCGCTCAGGGCCCTGAGCTGAAACAGACGCCGGCCTGGTGTCAATCCGCCCGGGCAGCAACGCGGCCAGAACGCGGGGATCGGACTCGGGGTCGGGGGGAGTGGGAGTGGGGGGGGGGGGGCTCAGCTGGGTCCGGGCGAACCGCGCTCCGTGTTTGGCCGGACGCACGAAAAGTTTGATAAAAAGCAGCGACGGTCCGAGAGATGCAGAGCGGGCGAACGGTTTATTGCTCCGCGAGATGTTGTGCGTAAGAGGGCCTTGCCTGCTGGTGTCTTGTGACAAGAGGTGTCTCTGTGCGCGTGCGTCTTGTGTCTTTTGTGTGTCTGTGTGCGGACGTGGTGCTGGCCACCCACCCCCTCGTGTGCCACAGCGCCGGCCTTCATAGGTGGTGCTCGCTAACAGCCACTTGCCCCAACAGTCTGTGAAGGCTACACGGGGGATCTTTGCCTTTGGGTGGGTAGTGTCGCGGTGAGCCCGCTGCGCTACGAAGCTGGTGACCCGAGTTCGATTCCCGCTCACGGCCAACGCCAGTGGCGATGATGATCTGAACCAAGTCCTGGGCTTCACCTTGGTCGACTCAGCCTCAAATGAGTACATCGTGCGATTTAAAAAAACATCACTAGAGGGTTGGTGGCCAACATCACGCCCGATACAAAGGCGGTCGGGCGTGGTGCTGGCCACCCACCCCCTCGTGTGCCGTGCCGGCCTTCATAGGTGCTCGCTAACAGCCACTTGCCCCAACAGTCTGTTAAGGCTACACGGGGGATCTTTGTCTTTGCGGTGCCGGTCACACTCTCCCTGCAAAACATTTATAAATGTTGACATGGCTACAATTCCCCGCGTCTGCCTTGCGCAGGAGACAATATACATCTCAATGGGCTCTCACCTGGCAATATAAAGGACATTGATTCATTCACTTGACACGTGCAAATAGACTTTTAAATGGTGCTTTAAACATCGACAGCCTTATCACCCGCGAGCGAGCGACATTGTACACCAGTGTGCATTGCCTCTGATGAAGCGAGCGCGAACATCCCTCTTGGCTCGGTTTGTTTTCTGTGCCACTTGGTCAGGGCTGACCTCTCCATGCCACGTGAGCCGTGCAGGATATTATTGGGTTAGCCTTGGCACGGGAGCATAGAAGTGCAGTACACACATTGAGGTTTGATACACTGCCCCCAGCTGCCCACAGTGTAGCTCGCAGCAGCCTATAGCACCTGATTTGTATGCTTGCCAAGCACCCAGGCTCAAACTTAAAACTTTATTTTTTATTTTTTACCAGGTAAAGTCCATAACTGTACACTGCAGGGACGTGCGGGCAGGGGAGGCAGGGCAGGCAGAGCCTCACTTGTCATATGCTAATGAAAATAACTGTTACACAAAAAGTAAAAAAGAAAGAATAATCAAATAAAATAAATATTAAGATTTTTCCACTGATTTGTGTTACAAATGTCCATTTTTATAGCCAAAATCGCCAAATTTGCGTTGCTCCGCTGCAAATACAAGAAGAGACGAGAGGTGAGGCAGCGATGAGCTCAGCCTCCCCTCTGATTGCGCAACCCCTCAGTAACTGGATGGATCGCGGGCAATAAGCGCGTGCCTGTAACTATCTCAGTATGTCACTAATGTAATGTTTGTAGATCCTTTCATTTCATGTCCTCGCCTTCAATACTCCAGGTAGCTTATTTCACGTATGTGTATAAAGATATTTAGGCTCGCTGGTCTCGTCATAAAACTGCAATGAAAAGGCACCAGGAGAGGCAGCTATCAGATCTGCCTCCCTCAGTGAGGACACGCCCCCTTCAGTATGTGAATCTGGCTCTGACACTGGCCAGCGCCTCCCCAGCCATTGACCTCACCGCACGTCACTGGTAAAGCCCACTGAGCTATATAGCACCTTTTCAGAAGCGACCTGGCCACAAATGATAGCGAAGTGGCATATCGTGTGGATATTTATAGCAGCCAAATGCTCTAAACGCATGTTCTAAATGTGGAGGGAAAAACCGGAGGACCTGGAGAAAAATCCACCCGACCACGGGGGGAACATGCAAACTCCAAATGTACAGCAGCAGGCGTCAGGGTGGGATGGATCGAACCCACGACCTCCTGTATACCAGGCGAGGGAGTTAACATATCGCCACCGCTTGCAAGATCTGATAAGATCAGGCGGATCCTGGGTGATTGATCATCGGCCTCGTGCCTGTTTGCTCTGTCTAAGCCTCATTGCCTACAGTGTGAGTCCATTGCAAATTTGTGCGTTTAAAAAAATCATGCATTTGATATAAACCAAAGTCTGCATGAATTGGGCAGGCGTCACCGTGGCTAGAGTGATGATCCGTAATCAAAAGGTCTTCCTCTAGAGCCAATGGAAATAATATCAGGGCTGCCAACAGGGCTGTCCAGAGTTTCCTGGAGGCCAAGTGCAGAATGCCAAATGGGGGACCCCTTATTCATTAGCAACAAAAGAAACTGATTAATTATGGGGCCCTCTTTGTATGTATGTTGAACTTCTTTCGCACCGTACGTAGCCAACCGTGCTAATCTGAGTTGCGGGCGAAGGACAACAAACTCGCGGCCTGGGGGAAATTGCTCCTTTTGCTGCCACCTCTGCGCAGCCGTGCCCGCCATGCGAACGTGGAATTTCCGCCACTGGCTTCCAAAAGCGACGAGTGGCTCCCCACGCACTTGTAAGAGATTTCGAATTCGCTAAACCCCAGGGGCTGCCTCAACGACGTCTGAAGCGTTCACGCGCTGCCAAATTGGGGGTAATGATTTTGAAAGCGCAACTGAGAGGTCACGTGGCGCATTCCACTGTTTTATAAATATGTATATTAAAACATTTATATTTAAAGGGGCATCAGTTATTCTGCAAGAGGATGGGTTGGCGGGGGGGAATATTTGCCCATCCGAAGCAGCTGCAACATTTTTTTTTTATTTGTTTCGCTTTTTTATACATATAAAGCGCCGTGACGTTAAAAAACCTGCACCTGCCAGATTACCGGTAATCCTGTTAGCCACGGCTGGCACATCCGGAGGCAGAATTCTTTTTTCGTGGCTTGTGTCGGAATAGCCCCCCTCCCTCCCTCCCCTCCTCCCGAGTTTCTGAATGCCCCCCCCCCACCCCTATAAACTTCGCAAAAAATAAAAGAAATACAATTCTACAAAATGCCATCACAGCTGTGGCCACCGTTACCATGCTTTGTTTATTGCGGCAGCGAAAACGACGGCGCAATAACATCACGAAACAATTGATCCGTTTCGAGAAATGCAACGTATTTTTTTGGCGCAATTATATATTTATTTATTTACTTTTTGTATTCCTCCTCCTCCTAACTTTCTTCTGCCAGACATCTGCTGCTGAGTGGACACAAAAGAGGCTGGTACAATATGCTTTTAAGTGATGCCTCGTGCTTTTGCCGTACGGCAGCAGGCCTTCCCCAAGGCTAATAAAACTCGCCAATTGTGGTAATTCGCGCGGAGGGGTGT
The DNA here is from genome assembly GCF_015708825.2 of Lethenteron reissneri. NCBI lineage: Eukaryota > Metazoa > Chordata > Hyperoartia > Petromyzontiformes > Petromyzontidae > Lethenteron > Lethenteron reissneri. The sequence continues at coordinate 3,143,495 of NC_083813.1, read as the reverse complement.
AAAAACCTAGGCGAGGTCTCCCTTCAGCTGCTGTGAGCCCCGCTGTGCGTGCTTCTTGTGGAGCCAAGGCTGACCGTCTCTCCTTGTCCTCCGCTGCTCCTACTGTCTGCCGCGCGAGGGGTGGGGTTTGCCCAAATCCATAGGGTGGCCCAAAAATCAGGACACACTGGGTTATTGTATTTACTCTAACACCTCAACATCTGGTTATTTCACTTATTTTAACAAATGTTAAAACTGACTTCCACTGGATCGGCGTGCGTTGAACTTCTTTCGCACCATACGTAGCCAACCGTGGGGCCAACAAACGGGACGCAAACATTGAATGCACAAATTTTCTTTAGAAGTTGATTCAGGATTTTTCTTTTAAAAGATTACAAGTGTGATCTTTTGAACGTTTATTTATAATGTTTTGTTGGGTCTCAATTAATGCCGGGTTCTCGGTCGCGTTTTGTAAACGATGAATTTGAGTGATTCGACGAAAAAAAGGAAAATATATATACGTGAATAATGATTATAGATCACATGTGAACATCAACAAATGAACACGCGAGTGTTAAAAACAATTGAAGTAACCCTATGCGTTCTAACGTTTGAGCCACCCTGTATATGCAGGGACTGATCAAAGACCAATGAATGGAAATGAGTGAATTTAGTGACCGGGGGATAAATGTTCAGTTGAAAATCTATTTTCCTAACGGTAACAAGACATCACGGACATTTTAGTAAATTTTTACAGGTGTTCAAAATAATTTATGTATATAGGGTGTTTCAAATATTACCCGATTTGAAATCGCTATATCTCTGCAACCATGAACCGCCCATGAATGAAACTCTTACCACTTGAAAGGGCGGGACATAGAGAGGGCGGGGCATAGAGAGGGCGGGGCACAGCGTTTCAAATGATTACCGCTAAATGCCTCTCCCAGCGCACAAACAGCCGCTAGCCTCAGTCATTCGCAAGACGGTGAACCCGCAACACACAAGGGGCGTTGTGCGTTCTGCAGTTCAGCAAGACTGAATCCGTTATTGCGGTGCAGCATGCGTTTCACTGCACCCTGCGACTTTTTCTTGTGGGGATACGTCAAAGACCGTGGTCTTTTTGTGCCACCATTAGCGACTAATCTGGAAAACCTCAAAAACAGAATCACGGCAGCGGTGACTTCAGTGGAAAAAGACACTTTGAGAGGCGTTTGGGACGAATTCAACTATCGTCTCGATGTTGTCCGTACAGCAAGCGGAGGGCACATAGAGCAATTATGAAATAGTTAGTAAAACTTGATAACTCATTAAACCGTTTGGAACTTTTCGTGTAATTGTAACATGTTGCCATCGTGAAATACACTGCTTTGAAATTTGGCCCATCTTTTTCGAACACCCTATAAAAAGATGTGTGTGTGTGTGTTTTAATTGAAAACCGCAGTGAGATCTAAAAAAAAATTGCAGAGACATTCCAGAAAAATCCGGGGAGACATCCACCGCACCGCGTAGAGCACGTGGCGACGCAGTTGCTATTTAGACGCTAAATAAATTCAAATTGTAACACTGTACTCACCAGATGCGGCTCCCAGTGACTTCCTCGTGTTTCTACTCGCTCGGAACCCCCCCGCCCCCCACACAATTTGCGTGTAAAAAGCAACGATCTCGTGACCATGAAGAGCCGCGTGTTGAGGCGTTCCAAAGAAGCAATGAACGTCAATTGCACGAGGGGGCCCCGCGCAATTTACGAACGCTGCCTTGACACACAGCAGAGGTTCATCAAGGTCAGTTCTTTGCTTTCTGTGGTCGGCAACATCAGACTCGTAATGATGTAACATTGCAGGCTATAGCCCTTCAATTGCCCTGCTGGCTAATAGCACTCAACCGTCTGCCTGCCTCCCCTCCGCCTCGCTCTGTGCTTTCACGAAGGGCCATTACGGGACATTGTATTGCAGCATAGAGCCAGCTCATTTGTAAATATGAAAACATTCGTTGGGCTACGCTAAGCCGGATGCGGCCTCCACAAATAGCTCGGGGTGGTGTTGTGCCGCCGGACTGTGCAGAGATTATTCCGCGCTGCGAGAGGCTTGCAGGGCCACGAGGCAGCCAGTAGGTGGCAGTACAGAAAGTAGGTTTACTCAGCTGTCACGTGCGTGCGTGCGGTACGCCTCGCCAGGACACGGCGATTATTCAGCGGGGAAATTGGCCAAAACATGCCAAAGCAGGACCCACCTTCAAATGTCTTGTGATGAGGTGAGGCATACCTGGACATGGAGAAGATAAGATAGATTGGTCAAAAAACGTAGTGAAATATATTTGTATAAAATATCGTCTTTACACACAAGGTCTTGAAGTGAACACGGAATGAAAATGCACTCCAACGCACAGTGAAATGGAGCACGGCTCTAGTCTGCAGGCGTTCGCTTGCCAGACAGACACCCCGCGCGCAATTATGAGCGGGGGACACCAGATGTGCGGCTAGTTTACACCTTCGCATGAGATGAAACGTAACGCTCGCGGAGCCCCCCCCCCCCAGAAGTGTTGAATAACTGGCTCGCGTTAGCAAAACACACGATTGTCCGCGCACGGAAAGCTCCACAACAAAGAGAGAGAGAGCGCCGCTTAGATTGAGAGAAATGGACCGCTTAATTTAATTCATCTCCAACAGGTGTGTGCAACGCAACCATGCTACATTTGCAAAGCAAAACTTGTCATGGATTTATCCACCAAAAAAACCCCCCAACAGAACGCTTGGCTCGAGCTCTCCGGTGCGTTTTGGGGTTTCACCGCCGTATTCTTTGGCACGACGTCCGACGTTTCGCTCCCCACGTGCTGGAGCAGCGCGCGTTCTCCCTCGTAGCTTTGGTGCTGTGCGCATGGCTGTCGAACGCCAGAGAATCCGTGGAAATGTGGATTGTGTTTTTTTTGTAATTTTGTCTTCGTGCTACGAACTGATATGGGCCCCTCGCCCCCCTGCTCATATTAAAGAGAATATTTTTAGTTTTTATTGTATTCTTTGTGACTCTCGAGTGATAGCCAGGCAGGCCTACTAATACCCGACACCCTTCTTCACGCGTCAGATTAACGCCGTGCGAAACTTGCCCTTAATTTGCTTTGTTTTTTTAAATTTCAATTACATTGCGATGTGTGGCATTTGTGCCATGCCAGCGGGTGAAGATTTGTTTTTGTGTTCATTCAGAACTCTCACGGCCAGAGGGGTAACGTCACATCGCGCCAGGAAACGGTCCGTGGAAGACGACAATGCAGAACTAGCTTCGAGTGGCGCACATTTATAAATGCCTCAAACATAATAATCGTGGCATGGAAATAAAACAAAAAATGCGTCTAACCCTTGGACATGGCGTATGCCAAACTAGGTGAAAATCAAACCAATGCAGTGATACTTCACTCAAAATAAAGCACGCGCGTGGTTGTGGGGAATATAAATAATGTCTTCAATGAGCAAACGATAACCATCTGCTTCCAATAACTGTCCCTTCACAAACAAAATAAAAGTAATATTCTTTGTTCTTTGGTTCTTTCGGTAAAGTCACGTAGATAGAAAATAAAATAAAAATTGATAAAAAATGTTAATATAAAATACAGTTTTAAAGTCAAAATTTAAATTAAGAAAAATAAAAGTAATTCTCACACAACAACCCATCAGCCGCATAGCCTTCTGGGAGCGCGTTGTTTCAGCAGCAACCTCTCTGGACATGTTTCGAATACGCAGCGTCTCATCAGCGGAGTCAGGCTCGCTTGAATAGATCATTGCTGGTGAACTGCTGATCTTGTGAGCAAGGAACCTCCCCTTTTAAGTTATGGGCTTCGAAACAAAACGTATAGAGCAGATTCATCGTGCCTAACTCAAAGTGACCGATGCAGTAACGCATCGGTTAGCTGGCCGAGGACGAATGCTCGGCGGGCAATTTCGTAATGCCGGCCTCAGTCCAGCTCGCTTCGTCAACACGACTCTGAAAGAGAGCTTGAGGCTGGAAACCCTGTAAGCGACAAACATGAAAGCTGGAAACAGTTTGTTAATGTTTGAACTTTTTTTGTGTTACGCAAGAAAGCCTCAAGTGTCGCCCTTTAGAATGCGGGGCATCGGTTTACGTCGCTCTCTGTCTCTTATTTAGTCAGGAGGCTGTCGCAGAATAAAACCACCATCCTTAATTTATCTCTCTTTTTTTTTTAAATAACAGTTCATTAATGCCTGGGCCTTTGGGGAGGTGTGTGGAGGTGGTGGGAGTGGTAGGGGGGGGGCTAGACTGGGGGAGGAGGAGGAGGAGGCAGCTGTCCGGTGTTAATCCTGCCAGCCTGCCAGATAATGTTTTCTCATGAATAATTTACCACATTCGCCACCAAACTCAATTGGCCGAATTGTGTAAAATCTCTCGGCTGCTCTCCAAACACCACCCCGCCTCTCTCCGCCCCAGCTCGCACTGAAGAGCAGAGTGACGAGCAAGGGGAAACAGTCGGGCTGTTTGCTTTAGAACACTGAGCCTTTGGCGATGACTTTCTGCTTGATGGTTATTATGACCAGAGGGACACGTTGCATTTTTACTTCATAACCATTTTATATATTCAATATGCTCAGAGGAAAACGTGTTTCTCCTGACCTATTTGCTGCACTGCCACTCACCTCCTGATGGCAATTCACGTTGCGAGGCTGGGGTTCCAGCGCACGTGATGATCCCTGCGTGAATCAAGGTCCGCGTCTCCCCAGCACTTGATCACGTGGCATGCGCCAACAATGTCTGGGAGCGTGTATCTGTGCGCTAAAACCGACCATGAAAGGGTTTTCCAGACGAAGGCTCGTGGTGGTGTAACTGCTCCTATTGGCGATCTGCAACGTATTTTTTGAGTAATTGTTTTAAATATTCTTGGTTCTTTCGGTAAAGTCACGTAGAAGGGAATTAATAAAATAATATAATTATATAACAATAAAAATTCTCACGACGTTTCGACTGCAACACAAGCAATCATCATCAGGTGTGAAATCCACAGCAAGAAAATTTGAAAAAAGTGGATTTCACACCTGATGATGATTGCTTGTGTTGCAGTCGAAACGTCGTGAGAATTTTTTTTGTTTTATATTAATATTATTTTATTATTTCCCTTCTACGCGATTTTACCGAAAGAACCAATAATATGAATCCCTGCAGTCACGAAAGCTTT